>NW_020448097.1:771947-968432 GCF_003343035.1 Apteryx rowi | reverse complement strand
CCCCTTCCCCCATCTTTCCTAGTTTAAAGCCCTCCTTACCAGGTTGGCCAACCTGTTGGCAAAGGCACGTGTGCCCCACCTTGTGAGGTGGATCCCATCTCTCCCCATCAGTTGTCGATCTTCAAACAGGGTCCCATGRTCGTAGAAACCAAAACCCTGTTGCCAACACCAGCGGCGCAGCCAGTCATTAACCTGGAAAGTCCGTCTCCTCCTCCTCTCATCCACCCCCCTCACTGGCAGGATTGAGGAGAAGATGACCTGGGCTCCCAGACCCTTCACCACCATCCCCAGAGCTCTGAAGTCCTGCTTGATGGTCTCCAGTTTGCCCTTGGTGTCATTGGTGCCCACATGGAAGAGCAGCAGTGGGTAATAGTCTGAAGCATGGACAAGCCTAGGCAGTCTTTCCATGACATCTCTCACACGAGCCCCCAGCAGGCCACAAACCTCTCTAGACATGGGGTCAGGCCAGCAGATAGGTGCCTCCGTCCCCTGCAGCAGGGAGTCCCCCACAACAATCACCCGCCGCTTCTTCCGGGCGTTCYGGCAGGGCACAGGGTCTGTTGTCCCAGGTACTTCCCTGGCAGCCATGCCCATCTCCTCCTCAACCTGGAGGGCACTAAACCTGTTCTTCAGCTGCAAGTCTTCRGGARGAGTAGGAGCCTTTCTCCTCCCACGAGCAGTGACCAGTTTCCAGCCTTCTTCTACGGTGTCATGATGTACCATTTCACACTGCACACGGCACAAGTCGGCAAAGAATACAGACAATTGCTTTGGACAGGAGGAAACCTGTATTGTTGCCTTCCAACTATAGGCTGGAATAGGGTGATAGCATTCTTTAGCATCTGGTGAGAAACTAAGTTATTCTCATCAAGCAGGAATATTAAAGCTATTCCCCTGGAGAGACCAGTGACTCCTGCACTGTCTTGGGCAGATGGAGAAGCATGATTTAGGCACAGGGTATCCAAGTCCAGGTATTCAAAGAGAAAAGCTGAGAATAATAATTTAAACGGATGTTGGCACACTAATCTGTAAGTGGTGCTCTCAATGAGCATAGTCTGGTTTGGGACCAGCAATTGCAGTTGCGTGGAAGGGAGCTGGAGGGCAAGGGGAAGGGTACTATCCCGAGAGGAGTAAGAGAGGGCCAGCTGAGAAAGAGGCAGAGGATGCTGGGAAGAGCACTGCTCTCCCAGGAGTCTGTCCGTGTATTTGGAGGCCTAATCACCGCACATGCCAGGTGATCCCACCAACCCCCCCTAATTAATTTTCTTCCCAACACCAAACGAACAGACGCTGAAACAAGTGCTGTAGCTGGATGAATGTCCGCGGAGGCCTCACTAAGTAAGTAGCTCTTGTGACTGTCAACAGAAAGCCTGTGGGTGGATTTTCAGCCCTTTGAAATGGACATGTTTCGGAGAAGTGCTTTCTCCTCAGGTCCCTGCTAATCCAATCTCAACAGTAAAACAAAGCCGATGAGGGAAGCACACTCTTACTTCTGAGGCAGAGAAAGAAACATGGATGTCCTGGCAAAAATAAAAACACTTTCTATCATTCCCTTCATCTTCTCAAAACCTCTTTAAGACTGCAACTTTTGGCTCCCAAAGCTACCTAGCTCTCTGCTCCATGATACCTTGGCTTTTCGGGTGCAAACCACACTGTTTCTGTTTCAGTGGCAGTAACTCCAAGATAGGCAAGGGGCTGCACAGCTGGGCAGGGCTGCGCGGACCTGTCACAACACCTCACCTTGCCCTTGGCTGCTTCTCCTCTGCAAAAGGCAAGTGYTAAGGTAGCTAGTGCTAGCAGTGCACAAGGTTGTCTGGCATGGAGGGTACCAACAAAAGAAGGAAAATTGGTGATGAAAGAGAGTTGTGGTATTGGCAGCCTTTTCTACCTGTGGTACTGGGGCAGGGCACTGTTTTAAGGCATGCTGAGAGTTTGCTGGTATGGACCAGGACAGCCCTGTGCATCTCGGAAAGCCTTGCCTGCCTGGGAACCTTTACAAACCCTCAGTATTTGGGACCTGACTGTCCCTGTAGGTCTTTTTTTTTTTTTCCAAACTATTTTTCTTCTATAAAAAATCAAAGGCCCGACAAGATGAATGATTAAACCCTTGCATGGATGTTGGCATGCCACCAGTCCCTATGGTGAACTAAAGACTGTTAGACTTGATCAGAAATCAGGGCTGAACCAGAAGAAAAAACACAGAAGTGTGAAAGTGCAAACGACATTATAAAGCCAATTCCAGGAATTCATGAGGTGTGTTAATTTAGAGATGGGAAAAATGAGTACAAAACAGGCAGAGCTACACTAGTTTTGAGCGAAAGTTTAAATACTGCCTTTTCTCAACCACTTGCAGGGACTAAAGTTGTTTCTGCTGCCTGAAAAACTGACTCTTTCCTGGGTATAGCTGGAGGGTCTGTTTGAAGGGGTTAGCTGTAAGATTAGTTTCTGCAAAGGGGAAACAACCTATAGGGAAGACACAGTGATCTGTACACATAATTTAAAAGGGGAGATTTATGAGAGATTAGTGCTGTCTCCTGGCTTTACACAATGTATGCAATTAAATGTCAGATCTGCCAGTGTATATGTTTTCAGGCACAAGCAGAACACAGCTTTTCTGAGCTGCTGTTTACCACTCATATCACACTACTATGATTAAAAAAGACACATGCGGACAAGCCAGGCAGCCCACTCAAATCACAATACATTAACACATGGGGTCAGTACTTTTTTCTGATACACTGACTGACCTCTGACAAGCAATGTCCCTTCCTACAGGGCCTGGGGAGAAGATCAGCAAAGGGATATACTCACCTCAAATGGTATGTAGGTCCTAAAGTCCTTAAATATAACTCCATAGACACCTACCAGTCCTCATTCCCCATGGGGTTTAAATCTGCATCTGTTTATGCCCAGCTACATATCTCTTGTCAGAACTGAATGTCACATGCACTTTTAAGACTCCCAAGCTTTGTGTTGCCTTGCTGTGTCTCCAGAGTAGCCAAGGTGGCAGGCACACTTTGAACATGCCTCATGCAAATTTATGGGATCCAATCAGCACAAAAATCAGACAGCTTGTGCTGCTGAAAATGACAATGGTTTACACAGTAGCTGATTCACTGGAACGGGGGGGGGCGGTCATCTTTGAGGCACTACCCCCAAAATACAGGAGATCTGCATTCAGTCATCATTCAGTCTTATTCAGTCACTCAACCTGAGGGATTCAGGCTCATTCCTACCATGAGATGGACCATACTGGTCAGAATCTTCTCACTGCAGGAAATCTGAAGTTTGTTTGGCCAGAGAAAATAGGATCTGGGCCCTGCTTCAAAAAGTATTCATAAATTTCATAAAAAGTCTACCCTGTCCATGGCAAGAGAGTTATTTTTTTACTGTCTCTTCCTCTTTCTCACCCAATGAATATTTAATGTTTGCATGCAAAGTAGAACAACTTCAGCAGAAAAGCTTGAGAGACCTTCTCTTGAAAGTACTTTCTCACTGAAGAATACTGCTGTAGGCCCAAATGTCTTTGGTAGAGGAGAGAGCCCCATGTCCTCAATAAGATCTTGTTTCATCATCAGACTATCAGGCAAACATTTCCTAGCACAAATGGAAAGAGCTGTTCCTTTCTTGGGTTTTGCAGAAAGACTTACAGCACTTAATGCTGGGAGAGGGACTGAGTAGTCTCAGTCTGAAGGCTGGAGTCAACATCTCTGAGAGGGGCAAAGTGTAAGACTCACTCCCTCCATCAGCCTTCCCACTGACAAGAAATATATCCTTTTACTGATAAAAATTTGAGGCTGGAAACCAAGGGGAAACATGTCAGCCTCCTCCTCCATTCAATGGAGACCCGTGTGCAAAGCCCGCCAGGACCTCCTGTGTCCCTGCAGGTGTTACAGGCCAAGGTGCCCCTGCTGGTGCATGTCACTGTTTAAACCCCAGCTCCGGGCAATGCTGTTGCCTTTCCAAGCAGCCTGCTGATGGGGTGAGGGATGGGAGCTGGAGCTGAAATGATGAAGGCCTTCTTCTTCTCAATGCTTAGGGGCACCCCGAGTGCCTGTCTTGCTAAGGTGAGGGGGTGAGCTACACACCACTCACCATGAATGTTGGCTTTCCTATCCTAAATTCTCCCTCCGCCAGTGGGCTTCTCTCTTTGGAGTATGATGACCACCAACCTGGTAGCCACCCCCTCCAGGGCCCTGCATTGCCTAGCTTTGTATTCACCAAAGTGTCTAGCAAGGCAGACAGCTCCTCATGCTGCACACACCACCTTGCTGTCTGTGGTTCGTAGCTAGCAGGAAGTTCCCACAGGGATTAGGGACATTGGCTACCTCTCCAGCTCCAGATTTAAAGATCCACTTGCAGGGATGTTGCTAGGTGCTAGCTGATCCTCTAGGAAACTGGTCTCTTCAAAGGAAAGAAGGCAAAATGTCACAGCAGCCTTGCAGCACTGAGATACAGCATCCTGGCACTGGCACAGGACTTTTCCTGGGGCTTTTTCTGATATGAAAGCTGACCTTGATCTTCCTTACCTAGGGGAGCAGCCCCTAAATGTTCCCACAGTGCAACTGGGCTGGCATCCCAAAATGTTCCAGGGACACCAGTGGAGAAAGGATCACAAGGGAAACTTAGATAAATATGCAATGTACCGACCAACACAAATGCTGTTTTGCATATTTGCTTATTCAATAGTAATATATTCTGGACCAATTACATACTGCTGATGACCTAGGAATGTCTTCGTGCTACAGTTCTCACCTCACCTTGCTTAGCATGCTGCCTTTTGAGAAGCCCTGCTGAAGTGGCTGACCGTCCTCATACATGTTGCAGAAAACCTAATGTCTCACCACAATGTCCATCATGTGGTACTAGCCTTTGATCCAGTGAACAGACCTGGACTGGACTGTATAAAACCACTTGTGGTGGGCTATGAGATACTGAGCAGTTTTGCCCTTCATACTCTTCCCGTCCACAATTTTTGAGCCTCAGCAGTGAACGTGACAAAACCAAGAGCAAGATTCAAGTAAGTCGGTGGAATCTGCTGTGTCCTCCTGCAGTCTGTGTCGCACGCGTGTGCTCCTGAACATTGCTGTGCTTTAGCTGCCTGAATTTAGGTGGGATAAACTGTGTCCTACAGGTACCTGTTTCTTTTCATTAACTGGAGCTTGGTGTGACTTGCTCATGCTGCTGGCTTTAGTCTTTAGTCAGCTTTAGCCAGCTGGATTACATTTGTGCTAAGTTAGATATCCAGCCACCAATCCACACACTTAGGCAACTTAAACAACAATGAAGTGTCCCATTAACTCCAACTGGAATAACCACGTATGCCAAATTAGACATGTGAAGAGACTCTTGCAGGGTTAGGTCTTGGAAAGCTAAAGAAATGTGGCCTGATTTCCCAGAGAGTCTGTGGAGTGCTCAGATCGCCTGTTGAATTCAAAGGAGCTGTAGGTTCTCAGCGCCTCAGAAAATCAGTATGTGCCAAATTTTTATAACAGAATGATGCCATGCTGCACATAAAAATAAACATTTTTCCCCCTTCCCCCTCTCTGTGTCCCATTTTAACTCCCTTTTTTCCATTGGATTTTATTCCTAGCTTTCTCAGTATGAACACAGGAAAGAGAATATATAATTTCTAATTAGAAATTAATCTTTCAACCTGCAGTGTAAGTGAGGCTTTAAAATCCAGCAAAAAATGTTGCAAAGCCTGTTATTCTTAGTTACAAAATAAATATGCAAACTATGTCACCATACTCTTCATAAATATCTTTCAGCTGTTCTTTTTAATAAAGAACAATATGAACCCTTCCGTATTACTTTGAGTTTTAAGTAGCTCAAACGTTTGGTCTACCAACTTTGACAATGTCCCTTTAAGTTTTCTGATTTTTGTGGAAGATCTAGCCCTGGGGTTTTTTGGCTTAGACACAGTACTTGTCAGAACCCTTCAGACTCTCTTACTGAAGTAGCTGATGCTGAGCGGTTTTTTGGTTTGGTCTTTTTTTTTCAGAGTGACCTTGTTTCCAGCTTGGATTTCATGAGAAAATGTGATCGTGTCAGAATTTTCCTTTGGAGGGAATTTTTATTTTACAGATCTTGACAGATTTTCAATTTCATGCTTTGATTTGAAGTTTCTCTGATTCTTTCTCCTCTTATGTTTTAATCTGACAGCCTCTAAGGCTAGAGAGACCTATTCTCTAATGGTTAAAGCAAAAGATGTTGCATCAGGAGATCTGGGTTCTGTTTCTGGCATAATCTCCAGTCTTGCTGTGTAATTTCACCAATATGAATATATACGTATGTGTGTGTTTGAGTGCACGTGTGTATTTTGCTCTGGCTTGCACTATAAATATATAAATAGGCATTTAAATATACAACTATATGCATAAAAGACAGTAGTACTTACCCACCCTCTTTCCATTAATACTTTTGCGTATTTTAAGCTTTGGGACTGTGAAAGAAAAGAAAAGATATTACCTTACTGCATATGAGCTTTACAGTATCGGTTAGTGTGTTTCCTGCAATGTTCAGATTTTGACTTTTTTGAAACTAATGTTGCATTTGCCAGAGTTTGGCATCTTTGTGCATTCATGCAATATTCTGAACATGCTATTACTTCAATGAACACCTAGGGAGGGCTTCAGGCTGCATAAATAAAACACCTGACTTTTGCCTGTATTTTTGGCTCCTGCTGATGCAGTTCCTAAAAAAAAGTTTAGGCTCCCTGGTCAGTGTGGACTGAGTGACATCTCCAAAAGAGGCTCCAGCCACTGCCAAATAGGTGTCTCTGATGAATATTACCCTTTGGAATTTCCCATCCCTCTTCGCTGGCATTAGAGCTCCATTTTCATCTAGTTGGGTTAGATGCTGTGGTGTTATAAGGCTAAATCTGAGCTAGATTCCCACCTTAAATGCCAAAGTTTCCAACTCAGCTGATGGAGAGAAATGTAGGTACTTCTGTTGCGTAGAGTGTTATCTTCTTGGGAGGTCTTCAGAGGCATGTACTTCTCCCTAGGGAAATGAAGTGGTTACTTTAAAGAAGACTATTTCATTAGGTGCCAAAAATGTAGGCGCAATCTGCGTGCTTATGTTGATTGGACTCCTATCATAAAGATGTGTGTACCTGGCAGTATGTCTTCACAAGTCCTTGGAGGCCGTTTATATTTTTGTGTTCATGGGTGAGGAATTCCACACTAAGAAAGCTATCTGAAAATTTAAAAAATTAGATGACAGTCCAAAATGGATGACAGATCAAATTGGTGAACAGTGAAAATACTGTTCCATGAAAATCAATTATCAGCGCTTCTGGCCAGACTCAGAAGCTCCGAGCTTGCAGGCTGTGTCGTGTACTTGTAATGGAGCCCAACACTTCTCTCTCTGAGCTGTCAAACAGAACTGGGGAGAGAATCCAGAAAACCACAATTTTATTTTTTCAGTTCAACTATTTTCTCATATATTAATTAGAAAGGAACTAGGGGCTATTTATTATTTGGTTATCATTGGAAATGTGATCTGTGTAATTGGTCGTATCAGTCATATTTATTCTCTCCTTGACGAAACAATTCCCAGGCCATAAAAGGGTTTTCAGTCTTGTCCCATCAGCCTTGTCAGTGAGACTCCACATGTGTCCACTGTCAGATATGTTTTCATGTGATTTTATAGATTTGTTTTCTGGCAAAAAAGATAGGAAAATTCATCTACTTGAATGTTGGTTGAAAGCACATAAAAGGAGATCTGATACTACAAAACAGAATTTGCTAATGTCTTCAAACATTGCTTTTATTGGCATTTGTTCATTCTGAGGTGATCTGTATCCCGCTCACACAGAGCTTATCAGATTTGATGAATGTTCTGGTTCACTTTCATTCTTGCTCATTTGAAGGAGAAGAATAAGGACTCAAGAAAGAAATGCCATCTCTTCCATCTCTGGCTAAATATCCAGAAGAGCAGAAGTTTGGGGGCAAGGGAGAGACTGGTTCAAGTGCTGTCAGGAGCTGGATGCCCAAGGAGCTCATCCCTGGCCTTGTGCTGGGGCAGGGAGGTCTGTTGATGTTTATACAGTGTCTGCTACAGCAGGCTAGAGCATAAAGGCAAATGGCACCCCATGAGAAAAAGACTCATTAGTGAAAGGCACCACACAAATATCACCTAGAGAAGGCCAGAAGTAGAGAGGGAAATAAATGTTGAGGATAAGAAGGTAGTGAAAAATATCAGTTCAAACAAAAAATATACACTTTTTCAGAGCTAGAAGTACTGTATTTAAACTTAGCTATCCTGCACCGTTTTAATGATACTCTTCTCTGAAAACATACTGAGAATGACTGCATTCCCAGATAACCTGTTGCTGCTAGTGGGATCTTTCCCTTCTGGGGAGGGAGCAGATCCGGCAAAGTGCTTAGCTCTTGGGAGGGACAGGGAGCTATGGTGGAGGAGAGCAGTGGCATAAGCGTGGKTTTTGGGGGTAACTTCTGATAAGCAGCAGAGACGATGTTCCCACTGCTGATGGCACCTGTCCCCAAGGAAGGAGCTGCAGCCACCAGGACAAGGGGTGCAGAGAGGCATTCACGTCACTCAGGGCTGGCTCTGTGCAGRTCAGCCTGGCTGTGTCCACCCCAAGTGACGCATGACACCTTGGCTCATGGCCCTTTTGGCTCCAGGGAAGGGATGAGTCCGAGGCTGCCACGGCCGTGCTCTTACAGCGGGACACTGCAGTGTGGGAGGCCTGGGAGGCGTGCAGAGGTATTTGAGAGTATTAGGCCCACTAGGTCGGGGCTGAGGGACTGTCCCAGGTGGCAGGAGCAAGGCTGGTCGGTGTAGCCTGCATAACCTGCAGCAGACCCTGGAGCAAACTAACCAGTCAGCTGCAGCCAGGTTTCCTCTTGAATTTCATTACAGCAGAGGGTCCAAGCGGGAAKGACCCTATGAGCAGGGTGGATCATGAGGGCACTGGGGCCCAAACTGGGAAATGAAGTGATTTGATAGTATACATGCCCCCTAACTTGGTGGGATGAATCATCCTTCGGAGGCATTTGCAGCTCCAGACACACTAAAGAGACCCCAGACGGCAGGCTGAACTCTCCACCTCACTTTCAGGCAGCTATGGCTAGATGAGAGGAGGCCCACTGATGTCTCAACCATTTCCAGCCTCCACAGGTTTGAATTGCCCCCTCTTTTACTGTGTCTGCTGGGGAATGAGCCAAAGCCACACAGAGCTGGATCTGCTCCTGATATTCCTCATGTTCCCGGTTTTCATCTCTAGGGTTTGGGGTTGGACCTTCGGAGGAGGGAAATTTGGAGCTTGGTCAGCTTCCTAAAGTGGGAGAGTTCAGGAGGTGTTGTTTCAATCCCATCTCCACCACTGTTTGCTAAAATAATAAAAACTAATTTCCTTCCATTAGCTTGACTTGCATTTGCTGTGTTGGTGGTCTCTGTTTCTCCCCTTCCTTACAGTCTTTTCTCATAAATTTAATCAAAACAGGTTTTCTAGATTTGCCGAGTGAACCCATCACATTTCCTGACCTCTCTCTTTCCCTTCTGCTTACCTCTCTAACTCCACTGCTCACTGCAAGACTCGCTAATGCACCCTCCCCAACCCATCCCATTGCATTCCTTCAGTGGTTCCTCTGAAAGCACTAAAGCAGGCAGAAATTGGCTTGATTATTTGACAGTGTAAGGGGAGATGGTGTCCCTCTGCTGCTCCAAGGGAAAAATCCCTTTCTGTGACTCTCAGACATGATTTACAGCTCCTGTCTGATGGGACCAGCAGCCACCTGTCACCTCGTCCCTCTYTTTAGGTGGCCAGTTTCCAGACAGCAGCTCATCATGTGTCTTTTAAGGTACCTTAACATTTACGAAACTCGTTGTGTCACTTTGATGGATGGCGTTAGAGGTGAAAACCAACAACTCTGTCCGAGAGTTTGGGCTGAGCACAAACCCCCCCACACAGGCGCGTCTGAAGTTCAGGAGTTTGGATTTAGACAAGCGCCCGGCACCCAGGGCTGCTCTGGCGGCTGGGCACCTCCAGCTCCCTGGAAAGGGTTGCGTTGTGCCTCTTCATTCCTCGGATAAGCACAGCCTATCTTTCTGAATCCTTTTCCTTTGTTATAGCCAAATGGCCTTTTCTAACTTTGCAGGAATGTGAGTGCATACAAACCAGAGGGGTTATATAAAATATGTCAGTGTGTACATAATACCATGTGAAAAAGCTTACCTGAGACACTGGGTCATGAAGACTACGACACGCTGCTGGGAAACAGAAAAATTTATTGTTGGCTTTAGGCCTCACAGTCTTTGATGGCTGTCAGAATGGCAGGGAGCAGCGGCAGAGATAGATTTGTGCTTGGCCTCTTCCTTAACAATCAGGAATTTATTTTTCAATCATTAACTTGCTACATAGAGCCTCCTTCCTCCAAAGGCTGCAATTATTAGAGAGAGGGAAAAAAGCCTTCTTTTCTTGTTCCTTCTTTCTTAAAAATAAATAAAAATATATATCCCGTGGAGCATTTGTTTTGTCTTAAAAGCCTCTGCAACAGGAGGGTGAATGTCAGAGGAAAAAAAAAAAAGTCTTTCTTATAAAAACCCAGTGGTAGCTTTTTGGTTTTTCTTTTTCTATGTGTTCCAGCTGAACAGCTGTGAACTGTGTTTCGTGCCTTCTTTGTTGTTTTTACTGCTATTGGCTTTGCACTTGATTTCTGCTCGGACATTCTTTCAGGTGTATTTCCAGCAGTAAATCGGGGCTGCTCTTGGGTCTATTGACCTGAGTCTTCAAATAATGAAGCTGAGCATTTATCTCTCTCTTTTATCCAGGTGTCTCTGAGCACTTTGCAAACACTAAAGGATCAGGTGTCTTGACACCGTAGAGACAAACCATAGGTACCTGTTTTCCACATTTACACGGAGGTGCAGGGAGACTTGCCCAGCATAGCCAGGGACGCCAGTGGTGCTGTCAGAGCAGAGCACTGAAGATCAGCTCCCAGCACCGCCTCTGCAAACTGACTCCCCCTAGTCTGATAATGGTGCTGGGAGGGCAATATCAAACCATGGCAGATGTCATGGTTCCTTTGTAAGCGGAAGGACTGGTTATAATGAGGGATAAAGCACACTTCATCTTTGAAGCACTTTTTAAAAGTAGTTCAGTAACTTCCCAGGTAMAAATTCTGATCTATATACTTTGCCCTATGATGACTGCTCACACTGACTGCAGTCACTTATCTGCTGTGCTCTTACTAATAACTCCTAGAGCACACGACATTTCTCTCCTGGGAATTTAGGATGCCTGTAAGAGACAATAGGATCAAGTGAAAAAAGATAAAGACCTAGAACATCTTCCTCTTAAAAATTTGCCTTCTGCATCATGCCATCTGCTTTAGAGAGTACTCTGTGAAGCCTCCTGGTGTACAAAGATTGCAACAAGTCAGGGACCCAGGAGGCCTAAAGGGGCTGAGCCATCTGCAGCTACAGAACAAACTAATGGGAGAAGTAGCTCCACTGCTGGCAAGGGCATGTCACTGACGTAGCTGTCCAAGCTCTCCCACCAAAATGCAGGCTAATGAGAGCCCTGTTGAGAAATGACGCAGGAGTCGGTTCTTAGAGATCACACAACMTAACAGCTGTCCAAATGCAGATGGGTTCAGATCCACTGCTGACTCGTTTTCCTGTTGCCTCTGGAATCTACAATTCCAATTTTAAGAAATGAAAGGTTGTATGCGCCTCCTTGTKACGGTGAGAACTGTGCCCAGATATAGCTTAATGCACAGCTGTGCTTTTAGCCGGAGGGTATGGTTTCACAAGACGTCTTGAGTTGAATTAATAACTCATGGCTCTGCTCTTTTAGTGGGCTGAACTGGCTTATCTTGCAATCAGACAAGTGCCAGAGCTGACACAAGGAGAGGTGGGGAGTGGGTGGTGGGGACTGGGACAGGGACTGGGAAGAGGACAGGGAGGGGAGCTGGGGATGGAGGAGAGCAGGACCTCCCCTCCTCTAGYTGCAGCTAGCTGCTAGTTCAGCTCAAGCATAAACCTAGCCCTTAGTGACCAGGGAGAGGTTAGAAAGCAAGGCTTGTGAACAGCAAAGTCGCTCCTGCTTTTCTATAGTGAGAAAGCTCCTGAAGGCTCGTGTGGCAAACTCAATACTTCAGTCTGCCATCGCGAGGACTGAAACAGCAGCCTCCAGAGAGGTGTCAGCTTGGAAGGCTAACTACTCAGGAGAAAACAAAAGTTGCTCTGCTATCAGGCAAAAGTTATTAGACTTCCACAACAAGAGAATGCAGGATTTAATGGGTATGCTGTGAAAAAGAAGGAAAAAATAAGAGAAAGAAAATATGCAGGTTGGTTTAATAGGATAATAAATATTTTATGAATGATGCTTTCAAAACATAAACAGCCAGGGTCTTGGATGGAAACGCAGACATTGGATGGCTGTGAAATTCCAAAGATGAGCCTGAGGATGGGAAGGCAAAGGGAAAAGATGTTCAGAGATTTCTACTGACTTCTGTCTCTAGAGTGGCTCATAATAGACAGCATAACTCAAATTATTTCACTGCAACATATACATTGTAAAGACAAACCTGTTATTAATGGGAAAGCTTTCCTAATATGAAAGGCAACATGGGGTTGATCTTGTTCTTGCCATATGTCTTCTGAAATGACAGATAAAGACATCTGAATTGCCTCTCAGTGCTAGGCAGTGGTTACTGGATAAAGAGATTTTTTTACTGAGCAAATGATTATATTCCTTTCCACGCTAATAGAATTCTCCATGACATTCATTAAAAATGTTAAGACTTCCCAGGTAGCTGGTGCACCCCACTGCAAACATAGCACTTTCCTGTTTTTCACACAAGCCCAAGAAATGTGTAGTGATGGTTGTATATTTTCAGTATCTTTGCAATCCTCCTTTAAGTACATGTTATTTGTCTTCCAGGCATAAAACCAGGAGTGTCCTGAAAGATCCTGAGCTGATTCTTGTGCTGCTAATCTTCACTCCACTCTTTTTAGTCAATTTTCAAACCTGCCTGCTTTTCCATTGTGTATTTGCTCAAAGTTATCACCTAATTTGTGTGGTCTGGAAGCCAGTTGCTATTTGTCACAGCAGGGAACAGGGCTAAAATTAATTTTTTTTCTTGGTTGGTTTTAATCCTGTCCAGTTTGCCTGGATTAAAGTAGCTGTGAACCAAAGACTGAAGCATGAAGCCTGATGGGCAGCTGAAGCCAGTGGGACATGGTGTTGCTGCTAAAAGTCCYGGTCCTGCTGGCCCCCAGTGTGTAGCCCCGAGGGGCATCTTGCCTGGCAGCAGCACTCATGGGGCTGCATGGGGCCTTGTGCTGCTCCCAGAGTGAATGCAAACCTTGTCAAGACTAATGAGGCACACCAGTGCTACGACCCTCAAAAGGAGGCTGTGGGGGCTCAGAGGGGCACAAGGCAGGGGCTAATGCTCTTTGCGCCATCTGTACTGCGGTGAATACGCCTAGCCCAGGAAACAGAGCTTTAATTGCATTTAAAGCTTAATTACCTTGAGTAATTTGAGTAGCCTGTGAGGGGATTCAGAGCTACCTTCTGGGTTTGAAACAGTCTGGTGTGGACAAGGACAGTCTTCTGCCACTGCTAGGCAAGAGGGAATAGGACTAGGAAAGGGCGTACATGGCATTTGCAATAGAAGAAGTATATTTTAATTCTGGGAAAGAGCCCCTTAAGAGGAGATGGCCAGTCTCTGACATTGGCCCAACGGAGTGGCCGTCCTCAGAGGGCGCCTCTACAAATGCTCAAAAATGTTATTGAGGTGCTGAGTCTGAAGCATAACAGCAGCAATTTACATGTCGACGCTTTTAACTTGATGAGGATCTTTCTCAGCCCCAACTCYTGTTCCAGGCCCTGGGGTTTGGCCCAGGAAAGACCGAGCACAAGAGGGCTCCTTGGTCTGAAACCAGCCAGCGGGTCCTTGGCTCATCTGGGGTCTAGGAAAGGCTGGTCTTGGCAGTGCAGGTCTTTGAACCATCATGTGAACTGTCATAGGTGGATGAAATCTGTGATGCCACTGCAGAGCAGTGTTGTCATTTTGCTGCAAATATAGCAACATTTTCTTACAAAGGCAGGAAAGTTTCACCTTGAATCAAAACTAGGACAACTCATGCTATGTTTGCTGAAGGAAATATAGTGAAAACAAAACTATGATGGCAGAGATGGGCTGGATATTTTTCCCCCACATCTCTGATTCTGTTAAAGTGTGGAAATCTCACGGCCATATCTGAGCAGCTCTGTGAATATTCACAAATCTGTGAGGTTTTGCTCAACAAATACTCAGCAAACACCACTGAGTTTTTCGGCCAAGTCAGCTTGAACCCACATTCCTCCTCTGGTAAAGCAGCTGGGAAGCATATTTCAGCTACCGTGCAATGGTTTATGCTTCACACTCCAATGCAAACTGTGTGGGTTTGCACTTTTAAGAAGGGCCTGCCCTCAAGGAAGAAAGTGAGGTTTATGTGAGACGGCGCTGTGAACAATGTTTGGCTGCTATAGCTGCCAGTTTAATTTAAGGGCAACATGAGCTCATGTGCTTTACACAACTGCGAATACTGTGGACATGGCAAACATCAACAATTGCTGACAATATGTCTAAGGATAAACCCAGATCCAAGCTATCCCTTGAACCTTGAATACTGAACTCCACTTAAGTGCCAAATGCTGTTATGCAGGATACATGCAGAATCTTAATGCTGATTATTCTTACAGCTAGAAACTTGTTTCAAAATGGTTCCAAAATAGCCAGCTTAAAGCCCTCAGTAATTTACTTATTTTGGGTTTCTTCATTATGCATTCGTGACTCAACAACCTGCCAGCAAGAGGACTCTGCTATTCTCATTACACAGGACAATGTGTTTAAAGAAACTGGAACCAGTTATGTTGGCTAGGTTGCTCTGGATGAACTACCTCGTCTAGCAAGAAACCAGGTAGTCAAGATAATTTACTGGTGATAAATCTCTCTCATTTCCTTCAAAACCACAGGTGCTGTTTGCCCTGGAGAAGACTGGCCAGAGTGGTAGGATGATCAGGCTGGTGAGCCTCCTTTCTCTGGCCCAGAGGCCACCCCATGGCCCACAGTGGGCTGGGTGGGCATCAGGCCCCATCGAGGGTGACCCGGCTGTCCCTGGCCATGGGACAGGGGTGCAGGAGCTGATGCAGCTGGGACTTGCACCGTGGAGAGCTGGGGCGTGTCTGACTGCGGGGCTGGATGTGGGCTGCACGCAACCTCCAGCAGCCTGTATTTCCCAGCTGGTAACACAGAGGGGATATAGGTCAACTCACCTTAAAGACTGCGGGGTATTCAAGTACAAAGGGGCAGAAGTCCCACAAGCAGATTATATATTGAGAAGACTTTGGCTGTTTATTGCACCTATATCTTAGCTGTAGCCAGGTACCTTCAGACAGAGAATGGGTGCTAGCAAAGACAAGTGAAAACCTCTGAATGGGTTTTACCATGCCAGGTAAAGCCAGTGCCAGCAAACCCCTCATACACGACAGACTGAATTGCAAAAGAGCGTTTCTTGGTGTGTCCTAGATGTTTTAGTGCACATATATCAGGGCTTATCTATACATAATACCCCTGCACATGCACACACACAGAATTGTTTGCTGGAGATCATACACATGCAAGGACGTTCACTGCAGACCCCCCTTTGCACCAGTCGCCTACTATTCAACCCTTATAGCCCACCTGTGCTTTTCCTAGGACCTTCGCCGGCTGCTCTCCCTGCTTGGATATCTCCCGCTGTCTGCCCTGTTTGTGTGCGGTGCGGGCTGCCTCACGGCTTCATTCCAACAGCAATGCTCGGGTCGAGATGTGGCTTATCTGGGCTGTGGCTTAACATGGAAACACAAAAAATGTTCCCCAAAAAGCAAGGTCTCCTGGTTTTGGAGCTTGAACGTGGCTTCAGAAGAGCTGGCTGCCCCAACACGATGGAGATTTGTAGAAATGAGAGTGTGAGTGTGAGTGTGAGTGTGTGTGTGTGTGTGTGTGTTTAAACCGGCAGTTGACAGCTGACATTTCCCTAATCCCATAAGCCCATCTCAGGGCTCGTTTTCTCTCTTTGGGAAGGAAGTCCCACTGTGGGAGAGGCAGAAAGCTACCAAACTTGTGCAGAAGTGACACATTTTGCTGCAGGCCCATTTTTATAGCCAAAGCTAGAAGACATTAACTCAGTCTTGCCTCCCAGGCACCCAAAATACCCAACCGGTTTCCAGGAGCTGACTAACTTGAGGAAACTTYAATGTACTCAGTGGGAAGAAATGAGAACCAGGAGAAAAGATACCATTAAACAGGAGACTTTAGCACTAATCAGAGGGGTTTGTGTAGAGTCAGTCAAAAAAAAGGCAGTGATGTGGTCAGGAGCTCCTGGCCAGCTCCGAGCTCACTTGGCCATTGCAGGACACAATTCACAGTGCAGATCTGTGTCTCCGTCACGGCTGCCTGGAGGTCAACAGGAGGCGGGGGAGTGCGGATGGGAATGTTGCTTCTGTCTGTGCAGAAGAGCAATGAGAGACACTGAAGAAATGGGGAGTGGGATGCAAGCTGACATTTCAAGCACTGCCAAAGTCTGAGTCTGTGGATTTGGATCCAGTACTTAGATTACTGTAGACCTTTCCCCTCCCAGTCTTGTTTCTGATATAACTGAAAGGACACCAGCTAGGCTTAGTTGCCAAATTGTTTTTTTCTTTCCTTGTCTTGTCTTTTTTTTTTTTTTTTTTTTTTTTTTTTTTTTTTTTTTTTTTTTTTTTTTTTTTTTTTTTTTTTTTTTTGAGTGTGTGCTATTCACAGGCTTCAAGGTTTTTGAAGTTTTCAGTTAAAACTGGTTCCAACCCAAAAACTAAAGTCTCCCTACAGATCTGTAACTCCAGTACGACAAAACAATGAAGCACCATACGCCAGCAAGCCCTGCCCTGCGTGTGTGCAGCGCACACAGGTAACTGCTGATGCTGGGCTGCGAGCAGTGGGAAGCAGGCAGTGAGCTGGGAAGTGGCAGTGGTGGATTTTCATGCATGAGCTGAGGGAAATGCTGAATAACGTCAGAAAAGAGCATCAAGAAGGAGGAATGAACCAAACTGGAATATCCTTTCAACAGGTGTGACTGGGGAGCAGGCAGCTTTCCAAAATCACTATGTGCCCTTTGGGGACGTTGATGCAGGCTGAGCTGTGCTGGATGCGGGCCAGCAGGCAGCTGGCCGTCCCCACTGCTGTCCCCACCACTGTCCATATAGACAAACCAAAGGCCTTTTGTTTTTGAAGRCTCAGGTCTCTCAAATCGAAGTCCCTTTAAGATGCTTCAGATTGAGCAGGCGAAATGGAAACAGCAAAAATCTCAGGCCACTTCTGAGAAAGCTAGACCAGATTTATCTGATTTTTTTTTAATTATTTTAATATTATCTGTAATTTCATCTGCTGGGAATAATTCTAATGGTTTAAAACAGTCACTGTTTTCATTTTGGGAAGGAACAGCATCAATATGCTTTTATTTAAATTTGGAAACAACACACAGCTTTCCTGGCCCTTCAGTCAGCCCTAAATCAAGGAGGATTAAGCAGTGTGCAGTGCATTTCTCATTCGTGTCCATTCAGACTTCTTTCTCCTAGCAGGTTATGGCCTCTCCTCTTGAGCTGACATTACACACCAATCATCACTATTGGTGCTGAAAGCTAGGCTGGCATTTGCGGCAGCAGCTACTTCTTGACTAAATCCCCATGTTTACCTTGAAAAATGCCAATCATGCTCAGGTCTCAGTATCCAAACCCTGCGGGGCTGGTTAACAGCAGCATTCCCCAACCGCAGAGAAAGCATCACCTGAGCTAATGTCTTCCCAAAGAGGTAACTGGGACATGGGACAGTAATTGCAACCCAGGGGCCTTTTTACTTTTGGAAGCCAGGATGGTCCCACTCATGTTTTCTGCTCATTAAAATTCACTTTTTCAACAGCCAGAAGCTAAGCTTTGGGAGGGGAAACTATTTTAACTCTGGAGACACCCGACCTCCCAGAGCCTCATTGAGAAGGTGGAGTCACTGAAGGTGATAACAGACTGATTGAGATTCTTGCTAAAGTCTCCTGTCATTTACAGTTTATAACTGCAAGGGGAATTTGGCCCTCTGTCTTGAAAAGGTTGTAAGCTAGAACTAAGTTTTCCAGCAAATTCCCTATGTTCTGCAGAGGTTTAATGTAAGAGCTTGGGAATTTGTCAGCCAATCACCGAAAAAAAAGAAGAAAATAAAAAGAGGTTTTAATAAATAAAATGCAAAGCAGAGTAATAAAATAAGCATGGTAGAGCCAGTGTTATTTGTTTTTGTATTAATTTTATGCTGTCCCTACAAATTCAATATACCACAACTTTGTATATTGATAAAATATGCACAACATGGAAATTATTAAGGAAGTGTGGTTGTGGAGGTTGCGTTAGAGGAGGATTGGTGCTTATGGTTGTCTGCGAAGCTGTCTGGAATTGAGGAATGTGTGTGTCAGCTGATGGAGACCACAAAAGTGATTAGTGAGGAAACCATTAACAACACTACATGCCAATGCACGTCTTTAGGTTAAGGAGTTAATTGCCTTTCTCAAAACTGCCTTTCTGAAATTTCACTTTAAAGATCTCAGTGGACCTTGGAAGAAAACAGCGTGTGTGATAGTTTACACTTGATTCACATTTTCTAAAATCCTTTTCACAATTATAAAGGCCAGATACTTTTTAATTCCTGCTGAGCACTTTAATGTCAAAGTAAATGGCTAATTCCTTGAAGAACGAGGTAGCCATGAACCATGCTAGTGTTTACCCATCACCTCCCTTGTGTGCAACAACTTTTTATTTCTAAAGAAGCTTTTTCTTGATTTACAAAGTGTGCTTCTCTAAGAGGGCAAGCGTGTGTTCAATGCAGTGCCTGCCACCAGAGCGCTGATGTGCAGTGTCCCTTCGAAAGGCTTCTCCTCCCCTTGGAGTAGACACTTGCTCTCCTCCCTTTCAATCATCTTTATTCCACCCATTACTCGTAAGCCTGAAGGAATAAATACGGTCCAAAAATGAATAGCTCAAGATTTTATTAGAGGAAGGTGGGGAGCGGGCTCCTCATCTTGAAATGCTTTGATGCCCTCTCTACATCTACTTGGCAGAGCCACCCAGGCTGCTGGTGCAGATGCCCTGTCCTGCCCCCCAGGATGCCGGCTGGCCTTGGGCCAGCTCCGGCCTTGCAGGCGCTGCCAGGTGAGCTGTCCTGCCTGCATGTGGGCGAAAGCAGCCCAGCGTTCAATGGTCTGGGTCACCCAGGCAGCCTGATGTATCTCCTGGACCCTGGGCTCTCTGCACCAAACCCACACCGCTGCTCTCAAGCTCAAACGCTAGGGTGTCATCCCACAAGAAAATTAGGTGGTCTTTCAGGAAACGAGGTCCCAGGACATATCAAACTTTTACAGATTTGCCCTGAGCAGTAAAATGGAAGTGAAAGGTAAAACACAGCTCAGAGAGAGCAGGACTTTCCAGATGAGAAGTACTTAAGCGAGCTGGCTGCTACACCCTGCCCTTCACTGGTACCCCAGGAGGACAGCACACTACTGAGCCAAACAGGGTTACTAGCTACTGTTCACTGTGCCAGAGTCTGCAAATTAAAACCAGCAAAAAGTTGCAATCAAATACAGATGAAAAATAAACACTTTAGTTAAACAGTTTGTTTTAGCTCAGCGGCTCTGTTCTGCTTACCCTTTGCCAGCTCTCCCTGCTTTGCAAACTGGAGCGATACATGACAGACATAATCTATAATCAAGCGAGTCTTTTCCTGTTGATAGCATGCAGGCACCATCAATCCTATTGTGGATGAGGCCAACTGGCTCTCAGTGAAATCCTAATCTCAGTCAGGCTTGAATGAGTTACCTTCTCCTGTAACTGCAGTACTGCAAATACCGATCTATACCCATGCATTACCTCAACAGCTGGATGCTGGAAAGAGGCAGCTACGGTGCAAGCTATCAAGTTCAGTCAGCGCCTGGAGAGATTGGTGGTTTTAAATGATAGATGCTGGGAGTGACAGCCGTGGTTGCAGACACTTTGTGTCTCTGCCAATAGCTGTTTAACACAACTACAAATTCGTGCAGGAATCAGGCACCAGCAGGTTTAAACAGTAGGCAAAGTCCTTCATGACCTCAGCTAAATCTTAACCTGAGAAGAGCAAAACTGACTTTGGTTTGCACGAACACCTACAGACTCAGATGTTTATTTCAATAATTTTTTTTTAAACAGCTGGGCTTGTCTTCTCCAGATATGAGTTTTTCCTTGAGATATGCTGTATTTAATTATCAGATGGGATGGAAAGCTTGCAAGCACAGCTGTTATTGCAACATTTCACTGCTTTGACTTCCCAGCCCAGATGGAATGAACTGTGCAAAAATGAAAAATCAAGAGTAAAGCAAACTTTCTCAAACTTTCAAAACAGCTTGACGTGAGAAACAGGCTGGGATGGATTAAGCACACATGCGGACCAGATCAAGTGCTGTGGTGATGAGTCACAGCACCGCAGCGTTGTGACACCATGCCACGTTACTCCATCTCTGCAGACATGCTGAGGGAAAGGGCTCCTCTGCAATGCGAGGCTCTGAGCTCAGGGCTGCAATAAATCTCTTTGTGGGACTGGGTGAAAATTTGGTCCTGTCTTTACGTAGTCAAAAGCCGCAAATTGTTTTCATGTCCAGAGCCTATCGCAATTAATGACGTTATTTACAGAAGGAGGTATTTGGCTACTGAGTGTAGATGTGGGGGATGGTACGGACTCCCTTGCTCACTTGTCAAAGAGGCAGCAGTGCCGGCAGGAGGCAGGTCCTCTCCTGAGGCAGCTCCATGCCAGAGTCCTGCCTGCCATGGGCAACCACCCAAAATCACCGCAGAAACCCCGCTGACAGACTGACCGCCTACAGAGCACCTGCTTCACGCTACGCCACTGCTTAAGGAAATAAAAGATAGCTCTGCTCCTGTTATCTACAAAGGAAGCTACAGCTGTATTGCTTAAAATCCTTTATATTAAAGAAGGAGTAAGAGTGAGCAGCAGCAAAGCACTATGAAAAGGCCCTGTGTGTGTGTGCATTTGCCTGCTTGCGTGTGTGCACATCTCTCTCTCCCCGCTGTGTTGGACAAGTTGGACCAAGTCTAACAAGATAACTGCAAAACACAAGTATGTGTGCAGGTAACACTTCTCCTTTTGTTTGCTGCTGAAACACTATATCCCATGACTTTAGAAGGCTAAAAGGCTTTGGTTTGAGGAAAAGAACTAAAATGAGACAYGCGTCTCATAGGCCTTCTTACTCACTCGCCCCTGACATTTCCTTTCACAGATGAAAACCGTGCTTGAGCACTCAGCGCACTGCGAGGGGGCACCTCGGGCTCCCTCCAGGTTACCTGCCTGCATGGTGCATTCGCTGCGGCCGAGGGCTCTGCCCTGCAAACAGGCACCTGGCTGTGCCTGTGCTGTGCACGGCCCAGCGCAGGGGCCTTTGGTTCACGTGGAAAGTTTGCAGCCGGGCTGTTCCTCTTTCCTCAGCCCCCGCCCTGGGTTGCACTGTTCCTGGCTGACCCTCTGGACGTCCCGGGGGTGCCAGTGGCTGGGTCTGACCCCACCACCAACCTCTGCTCCCACTGGACCCAAAAGCTGTCGAGGCAGGTTTTGCCAATGACGTTTTTGGTGTCTTTGCTCCCCTGCAGTGACAAGGATGCCCAGTCTGGGTCAGTGATGCAGGACTGGGGGTTTCCCACCCCCTTTTTGGGATCCCAGCCTGGGGGACCCCTTCATTTCAACCACGCTGGGGCAGACCCCATCTCTCCAGCTGCACATACACCCTCGGGGGGCAGTTTGGAGGGAGTGAAGCCCCCAGGGCCAATGCAGAGAAGCTACTGACGGGGTCCATCTCACCTCACGGCACCCACTTAGCACCAGGTGTCTACTACAAGGTCTCTGTTCCCGACAGTCCTGTTCTCCATGTGCCCACCACCCCCAGTTGGTCCCATCTCCGCTGCCACATGCCAGCACAAATGGCCTCGCAGCAAACCAGATCTGCTCTGGGTGGAAACAAACCATTTTTGCCAGGCTGGTTTTACCGCAGGGCCAGCACAGTAGTACAGAAGGAGCCTAAATGACTAGTTGAGACCAGGGCTTTAACTCTTACATAGGTGGAATTAAGCAAGATTAATCCCCCCTCTGATGGCTTGCCAGAGGCCACACAAGACTGCAGCAGAGGTGGATTTGAACCCAGATTTCTATGGCTCATGCCCTAACCCCTGGACAACCTTTTCTCTCGGGGAGCAGGCATCTGAAAGCAAGACTTGTCTGCAGCGTCAGTGGCAAATACTCAAATGTCACAACAGTAAAGACAGCCTAGAGCACTTTTTGCTCTCAGAATTAATCAGACTATTTCCTTGGGATAATATTTGATTAGCGCAACTGCAACCCGTTGCATTAACGCGGTGGTTTACAAGTGGCTGGCCATCACTGGCACAGGCTGCTGCATGCTGCACAGTACTTTGCCTTCCAGGGCTCTGCTCCCGCCCCAGGAGCATCGGTGGAGGTTCCCAGCTGTCTTCAGGCAAACACTGGATAAAGTCCAGATGTCTCTGTTTCCTTCTCACCTGGTTACAGAGAAGAGGAAAGGGTGTCCTGGATCCCTCTGGAGGGCCAGAGGATGCAGTTTACAAGCTTAAAGGAGTGGATTTCTAAGAATGCAGGATTTCAGACAGTTTTATGGAGCTCTCCCCATTGCCTGTGCGAGAAAATAATCTCTTTGGATAGCTCACCCCATATTAGCTTCCTGATTCCTCTCCCAGACTCTTGAGCCAGGGCAGGCCGTACTTCATTAGTTCACTGAGCCCTATTGAACCTGCCACATGTATGTTATTAGGTCACCGCTGATTAAATAATTCGGCCTCTCTGAAATAAATGGTAGTCCTCAAGAAAGTGAGTTATGTGCTGAGGTCAAGCTTGTTTGCCTCAAGGAAGGCTGGCGGAAATGGCCAACACTGTTGGGTTGGGAGAGGAGAAGGAATTGCAGTAACAGGCTGACTTTGTCAGAAATACAGGCTGTGTGATATGTGCCCCCAAAGTGCTTTCAAAATGAAGGTCACGGCTCTCCAACTGCACTGAGACACAGCAGCAAGAACTCAGCTTTGCAAATTTTCCTGGTAGAAACACCCAGGTTGATAAATATGATGGGTAAAAAATATGATATGAGCTAAACATTAACTATATGCAGGTTATGCTTCATAAGTAAAATACAGCAAGGAATGTCTTCTAATTCCTTTTATAGACCTGGATACTGTTGTAAATATGGAAGTGATGTTTCCATTTCTAATGGGACAGTATTGACCTCGTGCTAGTAGTCCCAGCATTGTGGCAATCTTAACGGAAAAGGTAAGCCTTGGAGCAATAGGAAAATACAGTGACTGTACATTTTCTCCTTTATGGTAGGTCTTTTGAGGTCACGATTATTATACCATCAGCCAGTGAAAGGAGGTTTAGAAGAGAAGCTGGAAACACTCCATGTGTATATAAAAATGGGAGCTCCATTTCCAGTTATGTGGGTCTGACAACTTGCACAATCTCAGCTAGATACCAAAGAGAGGATAGGTTTGAATAAAATATTAGTGATTTTGATGCTTAAAATATTTTAATTTGGAATAAATAAAAACTGCGCACAATACTGAAGTAAGCCCTGAAACTTTTCTATTTGTTTTTGAGACTGAAAAGGGTAATATTGAAGCTGTTTGAGTTTTTTCATACTGCTAGTACGTAAACATTAGATGCAATGCTTTGGGATGGCAGCAATGCTGTTTTGTGTGTATCAGCATCTGAATTCCACTCCTACCTATTTCTCCTAGCTATCTCTCTAAGTATTGATTGTATTTCTTAAACCTCCAGTTGCTTGAAGCAAGCGATTACATAAAAGTAAGCTTAGMTTTAATTCAGAAAAATCTGTGATCAAGCAGTAAAAATATGCCCTGAATAAAAAGAAAAGATTCAGGAGACAGAAACCAAATTAAAAGAACTTCCCATTTCATTTTTACATCTCAATGTTTTTAAGCCTACCTTACGATTTTGAAAGCTTGATTCATAAACTTGAATCACTGAGGCTTGTAACACCTTGGCTGACATGCCACGGAGCTAAAGTGAAAAATCAAATCCTTCAAAGAAAAGTCCATTTTCCTACTAAGTTCTTAACTTGCTAAAGAACTTCTAAGCTTTAATATACTTTTCCCCACTTACGATGTGTTTTTACTTTTACATTTCACTCAACTTGCACAATTAAAATAGACCAGTCTTTCTGAGTGCTACGGCCAGTATGACCTGCAGAAATCCTGCTTTAAACCTTTAGCACCTGCCTACAACAAACTTACATGCATAGCAAGCAGATTCACATTCCTCAACACGTCACCCACTTCCCATTGTATTAAAAGGTGTGTAACAAAATTGTCAAAAAATAACAACTACTAACACACACATCTAGGCTGAGGATTAACATAAATAATCTGTACCCTGCTAACAGATCAGAGGATTATACTGTATGCTATTGTGTAGTCAATAAATAATCAACCTGATTTCTTTTATACAAAAGCTAAATTTGAGGCCTGAATTACTACTTCTTCCCACATGATAAAAGGCTATTATACAAGGCAAAATGTGTACTCGTTTCTGAGCTCAAAAACAAGAGCAACTCTCAAAAGGCTTTGCAAAATTCAAAGAGGAGCAACAAATACACCTATTTAAGGGAAATAAAATTTGAGATATTTATTAATTTTATTAGTGCAGATTTTGATATCTCATTCCTCTCCTGTCTCTTCTTCTTAAGACTAATAGATTAGACTGCTAATGAGATACTTCAGGATGTAAAATTACTTGCAAAATTGTCCTTCTCTCTGAGAATTTTCTCAAGCCCGGCTCAGCTTTACCATTACCATAAGATGCCGAGTAGCTCCTGAGGTTGGGATTTGCATTCTCAGRAGATGCACACAGTGATGCTGTTATCTGAGGGAGCAGAAATCAAAGCACACAAGGTCAGAAGACAATCTTTATCTGTCTGAAGACACACTTTTTTTTAGCACTATTTTTCAGTGAGATATGGGCTCTTAGTCAGCTAAGGCCTGAGGTTTGCTTTCCAGTTTAAGTAGAAACTTTTCCATGCAGTTTTCCAAGAAATGCATGTGAACCTGCCATGGGACAGGGTGGCTCCCACATGCTTCTGATGGTTTTAAAAAAAAATTGTTAGTTTAAAAATGATGCCTCAGGTCCAATGAAGCATTGAGGAGAGAGAGTGAGAGTGAGAAATTCATTCACACCTCCTTTTACTGAATTGTAGTTATTTACAAATTCTCAGTCAGCTTTGATACCTCGCTTCCTTTCCAAGGAAAAAACAGGAGGCAGAAGTTGGGCTAACCAAACCTCTGCTACTGATAATGGAAAAGACACCAGCTTCCAGGGTTCCAGCTTATCTTTGCAGAGCTGCCAGTTAGGAAAAAAAGTGATAAACTGCTGGGTGTCATGATTTATTTTACAGAGTCACTGCTTTAGAAATGAGGTGACCACAAACTGGCTTCAGTTCTGGCTACCCTATTCAAAAAAACAATATAGGGAAGGAGAAAGATCCGGAGAGAGGCAGCAAAAATAATAGAGACAAAGAAATGTCTGGGAAAAGATGGACAGAACGGATGGAAATTCCTCTGTTTCTAYTGAAGAAAAGTAACACAGGAAATGATAAATATATATATGTGTGTTTGTGTGTGTATATCAAACAATCAATAGCAAATGGAAAGTAAAGCAGAAACTTCTGTAAATATATTTGTATAGAATTTATACTGCTGAGTGTGTATTATTACAGGTATTCCTCTGTCAATGTAGGCAAGACAGAAATTGCTATGGCCAAAAGTGAAGCAAGTGTAGGCTGTAGCAGTTCATGCTTTAAGTCCCAGAGATGCTGGAAGAAATATCAATGTATTGGCCAAGGTGGTGGTCATCAAAGGCTTATTTATTGTACCATTTCTGTCAGCTTCATGGTTCTTCCTGTTTCTGTCAATACTTTCTGATACTGCTCAATGTCAGAGTGACATACTGGATTAGAGGGGACAATCTGGAGCAAGAGTTCTGCACATTCTGCATTAGTATTGTTATTATTCTCAAATATTATTTCTATAACTTCTCCCAAACTCTATCAAGCACCCTCATGTTTCTATAGTCAGAGTTTGAGGTCASTACAGGCTTTTGCAGATGGTTTCAATATACACTTGCAAAGCTGAAAATCCACAATGAACTGCTCAGATTAACTCAGCCCACCGAATACCTGATCAAGAAGCCACCCGATGCTTAATCACCTCCTACCTCCTCAGCCAAAGTCACCTCCCAAACCAGAACAGAATCGTAAATCCAACCAAACACCTTGTACACGAGAGCAAGACCAGGCCAAGTCTTCCAGGCTATGGGTCAAAAGCAGGGATGGCCAATGAGTATCTTATTCCGTTCAGTCCTTTCAGTTCATGCAAAAGGAAGCAATTCAAAACCTCCATGTAACAGTGCCTTCGTTTCTGTGGCTGAACCATCGTTGTTAATTATTTCTGTTCCAGTGATATCCCCAGGCTTAGGCTCTGATGTCAGGGTTAGGGTACCGAGCAGAGCGTGAGATTCCACACAGGCTTGGCCACTTCCCTTCTTCAGAGCAATTGCAGGATGCACGACAAATTCAAAAACCAAACCAAAGAAAGAAATGAGGGAGGAGTAAGAAAGTACGGATGAGTGATCAACCCATAGAAAGTTAGCTTCATAGTTAAGATGGGGGAAAGCAAACTGTATTTTTCCTTCCTCAGATTAGAGCTTACCCATGCTGGTAAAACTCAGAGCAAGAGGAAGACATTGCTGGTCTGCATCTGTCTAGGCTCCTGAGCTCCTGTGCTGGCCCTTCGGCGTGCCACATCTGACACAAATACCTGTTCGTTGCTTGCTCTTGCTTTGAAATAGCACCATGTGCATTTAATGGTCAGTGGAGCAGCTCTAACTGGAGCATGATTTACCTGCAACAGCAGTTTAAATAACTGCTTTAAATAAGACAGCTTTCAAATAATACAATTATTCTGGTATTGGGAAAGCAATCAAAGCAACAGCYCTTTTTTGTCATCTGGTATGGTACTAAATACAGGAAACAAACCTTTTCCAGGGAGTGCTCTTTTAATCCTAGGAAACATTCTGGCTGATAGCTTCAAGTGACTGAAGATTTTGGCAGCCTCGCTTTCTTTAGTGCCCAATTTGAGATACCCTAAAGGGAGTTGCTTTTCTTTTGGTGTAGAATGGTATCTCACCACAAGATTCCCCCCAAGCGCTAATCACTTTTGAAAATGTACACCTTGATGACCCAAGATGATTACTGTAAAGGGAAATTACTGTGAGAATTCATTAATAAAGCAGGAAGCCATTATTCTTCATTGAGGATTTAGTGTCCTTTAGGAAAAGCACAGATCTGTGAAACAAGACACAGGTGAGATCATGTGCTTGCCTTTCTCTCTTAGATAAGAACGTGGAAATTATAGTAAACAATGCAAGCTTTGTATCAGCCTGCTGAAGGCAAGTATCACTGACTTAACGTACCACAAACCTGTGACAGACAGCATGAACTACTTAATTGTTTAAATGACCTTGAAACAAAATAATCTGTGTATCAACTGGCAGTCCTACATACAAACCTCCTCATAGTGAGGTACTCAGCAGAGCTTTTTTAAGCACATTAATCCTTTGTGTGAAGGTAGAACAAGACGGTGGAGATGCAGTGGCTTTTCTGCTGCCTCAGAAGCACAATTACATCAACTTTTCCCAATTCATGTTTTCCCTCCATCCTGGTCCTACCAGTACTGGAGAGCTGATATAATACTTCCTTTTCCTCTTTTCTCCTTGCCAGACACTGAATGTTATTTGCTGTCCCGTGGCCGGATACACTATCTATTCCACTACTGCTCTTCTCCATAGGGTGAGGACATCCTGGTGAAGGGCCTGCATGGCAGTGTGAAATTGGGTGTTTTTACCTGCACATTTACCAGCTACTATATCCAGCACAACGATGGATAAGTTCCTTATATGAACCAAGGACAAGAAGTAAAAAAATGACATTTTTTGTGATGTGTGGGAACAGCCTAGCTAAGGAAAGAATTCCACATCTTCCTCCCTCTCTCCTTCAAAAACCAGACTAGATGCAATACATAGCCTTGATCTTGTCTGGTCCATCACATTTCTGATGCATAAAGCATGCTCAAAATGTCCTCAGATAAGACAGTCTTCCTAGCTCGTGCTATTTAAGTTAGCAATCAATAAATGTAAACCAATTCAGGATTTCACTGGGAATACAGATCTGGCATTTATCACAGAGCACTACTGGGATAACACAGCTGGGACACAGATATTTTCACTGCAGAAATGTATCCAAAATGGAGTGTGCTGAGGGAATACTGGGGAGTTGAGAGTCTACTGCAATCTGATCTTAAATGCCCAAGGTCTTCCTCTCCAAAGGGCATTTGTTTGAGGGTATGCAGTGCCCATGAGGCTGGCAGGGGAGGCCAAACAGGAGGAGTGATGATGCAGAGACCACCAGGTGAAAGAGCTCTGGCCAAGCTACGGGCTGCAGATAGAAAGGGGGCTTTTTTGTTTGTTTTCCTTTATTCTGCTCGGCTGCAGAAGCCACGTGAGCATCCAGTCTCGGTAGGCACAGAGGCACCATCGATGGAGGGAGAACCTGTGGGATCAGCCCACCTGGTATGTTGAAAGGGGGCAAAACATTTCAAGGAAAATAAGAGGGAATGAGTGGAACTCTACCAGTAAAAACTGCTATATAAAAAGGAAGACTTGTAAAGTAGCTCTATCTTAAAACAGTGGAAGGATAAAAAGATATTTTGAAGCTTCTTAATTTATTTTCTGTCCCATTTCCACTAAGAACTATTTTTCTAGAGTGGGAAGGTGCATCTTTTATTCTTTAACAAAGATTATTGGAAACATGAATTTAAACATGGAGAGCCAATCTAGAATTGCATGAARGCACCCCAGAGTACCATATAATTGTAAAAATTAAGAATGGAAGAGTCATCTAAATCCATCCTGCTGCCAATGCAGAATAGCTCCCTACAGTATATTTACAAATTTTTAGAGCCTTGGCTTTGTGCCTCACGTGCACCAGAGACATACTTTTAGGCCAATAAAACATCCCTTGTCATGGCTTAATGCTGTAAGAATTAATTTATCACTAATTATTTCTTCTTTTAAAACCCTGCTCTTTGGATAGCGGTGACATAATTCTTAAAAATTGCAGTAGTTGAAGAGTAGAAGAAATACACTGTTCCCTCCAGCTCCCTGCACATAAAAGACAGATCTTCGAATATGCTTTACTTTTCCCAGTTTAATTTTAACTCTCGCAGTTGCCAGGCCATCCCGCACTCCTTAGGATCCAACAGATTCTTCTGGCAGCCTGAGTGAGAGAAAATGCCGTGATTATGAGGGGGTGCTGGTGGGGACTTTCTTGACTTCTCTCACTGCTCCTGTTTGGGCATCCCCGAACTACCCTCTAGAAGGACTATTCCTTCATGTTTATCCTGTTGAAGCTGAAAAAGGTGTAATCATGAAAGTTGGGATTGAATTCTGACAAAGGGAGGCCTGACAAAGTAAAGATGAAGTCTCAACTTAACTGAAATCTAAGAAGATAAGATTTCCCTTTAAATAAGTCTCTCTTAGTCACTCTTGCATACACACAATGTCAGTGTAAGTGATTTCATCTTTTATAGTTGAAGGTCAGCCTTTTCAACCCTGTATTTCTTGTGTAGCAAGTCACAGTTTCTGCTCTCCTATTAGATCTGTACAACTGGCATCCTAAATAAACCACAAAAGTAAGGCAATTTGAAGTTATTGGATACTTTTATTTTAATGTAGCACCCAGTTTCATATCACATACATGGACATTCTGCAGCTGTGAAAACAAATTGCTTAAATCTGGCTATCTACTTTATAAGTTAAAATTCAAATATTTAGTAGCCTCAGGGTATTTTTTTTTAGATTAACAAGGATAATGCTTGCAATACCATTTTTCATATAAAAAAATCAATATCAGAGTAAAACATAACACATGTTCATAGCACATTATCATGAAGATAACTGAACAAAGCTTCAAAATACGTAATTTTTTCTTAAGGGTACTACATCATTTGGGTTTTATTTCCCTCAAAAAGTATTTTTTCACTTTAGTCAAAAAATATGTGGCTTCATTAGGACCAGTTTTCCTTCTGACTTTCATAACACCATGTATTTTCTTGTCAAGGACTATGTGTGCTGAAGGCTAAAGGGCTGATGGTGGTGGAAAATTGACACACCTCATACTCTGGCTAGGAACTTTTACAGACGCTTTCTCCCAGTCTGGGAGCTCAGCTGGGAGAAAAGCAGCTCATACACCAGGGAAAGGTAATTTCCATATTATGTCAATCCTAAAAGCTTTCTGTGAAGAGTTCCAAGTCCCAGCCATCCCTTTGGGGTTGTTTTACAACACAAGCCATCCTCTCCCTGTGCTGGTTAGCCCTGATAGCATCACACTCTTAATATCTGGATGACAGTTGAACAAGTTCCTCTCCCTGATGTAGCAAAAGAATTCCCAGCAGCAAAACATAAAAATAGTTTGGAGATAATCTTTTTGAGTTAAAAGGATATTTGTCAACATACCATTAACAGGGCTGTACTCACCGATGACTGATATTTTTGCTATGTCAGCCACGTGAGAACTCTCTGAAAAGAGATGATAATATTTCCACTGCATCCTAGTATTAATTTAGTGATCAACATCCTTTTCCTAATTATTAAGGACTGCTGTTTGTAACAGGCAGTTTGTTTAAACCGATGCTTCTGAAATGGAAACTGTTCACCTTGCTTAATACTAGGTCATTATTTATATTTAAAGGCTCAAATAATGACAGCTTGATCTACAAAGGTAAAAATCACTACACTTAGTTGGACATTTTCCTTTTTTCACCTGTGAATTACCATGTATTGAAACAAATATTTCATAGAAAGGTACCAGGTGTAATAAACATGAATGAGTCCACAAAGAAATGCATGATCAAAAGAAAGACATATGAGCACACATTTACATATACCAACATACCCATACTGAAGAGGATCCTTATCTGGGATGTGTAAGAATATTTAATTGCCAAACTGGGATAGCCGTAGGAAAGTGAAGACTTAGGAAGAGGCAGCAAGCCATGGACACTGCCAGCCTACTGTCAGCACACCCTGTCGGGTGAGAGGAAGCCGTGTTTTAGCTCCTGTTCCCAGGCAGCCACCCTTGCTGTGAACCTCTGCTCTGCGTAAATACCTACAGAATCAGTGAATTGAAGAGAGTGAGCCCCGATGAGCAAAAAGGCGCTCTCGTCCCCAGTAGGGCTGCAAGCTGGGGCAGGCAGGTTCTTGTTCCTGTTCTAGGTCAGGCAGACCAAGGACTTGAAAGCTCATTGCTCTCCTGTAGCCCAAGAAAGTGTCTTAGTCATTAAAAAAAATTGGCAGTGAGATCTCCCATTTTGACCAGATGTTTTGTCTTGGATCTAGGAGTGTCTCCCACCCAAAATTTCATCAAGTAAATGTTTCTGTAAGAAGTGATGACTCCTCTGAACCTCCGTTTTTTCAATGGAAAAATATTTCCTGAGAAATTTGGTTGTACTGGACTTAGATGTGAATTTGGACCAGCCAGGGTATATTAATAGTAGCCATGAGCATGGCTGGGCTGAGCAACTGGCTGCCAGAAGCAGTGCCTGTAACTTCATTATGACTTCTCTCCCTCTCAAAATGATAACAACCTCCCAAAACAAGAGTCACTTTTTCATTTTACATGGAATACCATGATTGCTGAAGTACTGAGACCTACAGGAGAATAATTTCATGCATCCTATATGTAACACATTACCATTTCTCCTTGAATATTTTGCCTTCCTTTCTGTATAAAGCAGTATATCATCATCACAGCTGATACCACACCAAGCAGAATACAAGATCAGTTAATATTCCAGGCCTTGAAGCCGAGTGGAGCATTTGATTGCACCCCTAAAAATGTAACCTCAGTGATAGTTAAATTTTAAATTTATTAACTTCTGTGGTAGAGTAACAACTGAGTAAATACTGCATTGATGGTTATCCAGGTATCCTAATTTACAGTGAATGGAAAATAACTGTACTTTACAAGCGAGACATCCAGAAAAGCTATGTGAAATAGACTTTTCAATTCTTCCTTTGAACAGCATTTTTTTAATGACTAACCCAGGTAAAATAAATGGAGGAAGCTCCTATTGAACACAAGAAAATTGTCAACAGCCTTAAAAATGCAGCTTATACATTTCTTTGTAATCGTTGAAAAGCCTTCCTCCAAAATCGTAGATAAAAGAAAAACCAAAGGTGCCACATGATTATTTCTTATCAAATAGCTATTTTTTAACCAAATGACAGTGCGAGAACTAAAAAGCAAACAAAGAGCATTTAATTTCCTTAAAATCTCAGTAATCAGTGTTATGAACATAAAAAAATAAATGATGTTAACTTCTGAACACTACCACTAATAGCAAGAGGATGGCAGTTCTTTTGCAGCTCACAGGGAAAGTTTGCAATTCTAGTATTTTGTCACGGACCATGAATGACCACCTCCCTCAAGCCATTGAACAGTCACACAAGAAGACCCAAACCCAAAGAAATGGCTATTATTGTTGACACAGTGATATTTAGCTGAATTAAAAGCAGTATGTTACAAAAATAGACTTTCAGTAACAATTGTGCAAATGCTTGTTTTTTCCAGCTTTGAATTTCTGGATCTATATCACACATCCTTTCAGCAAAAGTAGTCTGTTTAGTCACCTCTTTAGACATTTATGTTGATGTCATTCTCATTTATCTCTGAGCAAAACTTTTGGCTGCTTGATATCCACTGCAACCATTGGTTATTTCAAACCTGTTCCTCCTTTCTCCCTGCCCCAGGGCCATCCTATAGCTATARGGAGAAAGCATCACCCTGGAAATGGAAGAAAAACGATGCACGTTTTTTGAAAGCCAGATGCATGCATTTAAATTAGGTCACTGAACAATAGGATATGAAACACATCCAGTGTCATGTTTAAGGTGGCTAACAGGCAGGTGACAACCCCTTGCAATGAAGCATGCATCATACCCATGAAGGGAGCAGGGCTGACATCATTATGTATGAAATTGTCTGATATGAGTATTGGCCCCAAAAAGCTAAACAACATTAGTTGGCTGGCTTCCATTGCTAGAACTGAGACCTAATCCAATGACCACTGCATCCATGGAAAAATTCCCATGGTTCAGTTGGCTCTTCATCAGACCAAGGTTAAGACTTAATCTTTGCTTCTTCATTTAGAAAATAGATGGGCATTAGCAGCTTCATCCTATCAGTAGCACCTCCAATGAGGTGCAAAGGAACCTTAATGATAGCTTGCTGTAGGAGGCAATGTCCATCACAGCATTTTATAACCTCATATATAGCACTTGTGCAATCTCATTTCTTTTGCAAATACAGTTCTTGTACRCATCCTCAGAACAATTCAGCAGCTATTAAGACAAGAAAGCAGACTAATACAAACGTACATAGAATAGCTTTTATAAAAGTGCTGAGCAGAATGCATTTTTAACCTCTTAGTATAACTACACTGTTGATTTAAAAACAAACAAGAAAGCAATAAACCAATGATCTCAAACATGCTAACAGTTTATAAGGACACTAGCAGTTGCAAGCAAGTGATCAAACGCTGGTGGTAGCAAACAGTTATAGTCCCAAAAACCAGATTTATTTTGTAATTTCCAAAATAATCAAATTTTAACACTTTTTACTGCTCTTTCATACAATTTGTTACTTATAAAATACAGTTCCTCTAACATTAAAATACATCCGTGATTGAATAATAAACAGTATTAAGAAAATAATTATCTGACATGTGGTTGTGGATAAAGACTCTGTATGTCCAGTAACTTTTATTCTTGGTTTTACTTTAAACCCATAGATACTCTGCCATGATATACTCCTACAGGAATAAGTAACATCCAGGAACTCATCTCAGAGAATGAGTTTTAAACAAGAATTCTGGAATTATGTACCTCTTAATAATTGCGGCAAGAGGTGCTCCAAGGATGTATATAAATCAGGAATTCTTTACATAAATAAAATACTCTTAGGCTATTCATTTCAGTGGTAAACTGCATTTACATGTTAGATTGGGAAGAGTGGGAAGAGGGTAAACCATCCTCCACTCAGAAATATCCTACAGTTTGATATTTATTTTCTGTACCTTCTTCATCTGCAAAGGCCAACATGCACAGTAGGGTGCAAAGGAGACCTGACAACCTATTCTTCCCCCCTATTCTGCCATCACCTCGGTGAAAACTTTACCCAGTTGTGCTGTGCTCCCTTTGTTGCAAGACTCTTGGCACAAGTGTTCTCTTACTGCCACTGAATAAAGCGCTGAAGGTCATAAGACTGTTACAGGACGTAGCTGCTCCAACTGTGTTTCCAAGGCAATTCGTTCCTTGTGAACTTCCTGGAGCATGGAGAGAGATGCACTATAACTTCTGTGACACTCACATGCACAACCCCGCATTAGTAAAAAGCTGTCTGGTAAACCACTAGCATTTACTAGAGACTCAAGGCTTCACTGTTTATGTAACACTCCTTGTAGCCTTAAAGCATCGTACAAATACCAGACAACTGCTCTTCACAACAGTCTACTGTCTCTTTTTTCATATTTGTGCAACATGGAGGTTAAACTGCTTGTACAGGTGATAACAGAGAGGAGTAGTGATCTACTGGCCAGCAGCATAGCTTAGAATGCAGTGAAGGGATTTTTACTCCAAAAAAACATGTTATTTTTGAAATCACATTACCTTCAAAACTGCTTTGCAAAAATTTTTGGTTCATAGAACCAAACTCTTTCATTTTGGAAACTACATGACTTAGCCTTGCTAAAATGAAATAGGATTTACAATCTACTTTGACAACTGCAGCAGTAAGAACCTCAGTCTCTGTCAGAAATTGCTACGGCTTTTGGGACCTGTGATCTCAGGAAAGCCTCTCTCCTAAACTCTAGGCTGCCCCTGTGCTGAGGGGCAGCCGGCTTTCACTGAACTCCTGTCAAAGGGCTCCCTGACCCACGTGGGGAACCGGACTGACCTGCGACTGCTAAAAGCACTAATATCCTCATCTGGGCAGGCTCAGAGCCCTACCCTGGGAGCCCAGGCACTGTCTGTGCCCTCAGAAGAGGAGGCAGGGCTCCACTGGAAAGCTCCCTGTGTTTCAGTGCAAGTTCACTGAGGGTGAGGTGTTCCCATAAAGTCTTCTGCTTTCCATAAGAACAGCAAGGCCCCATTCCACCAGAAAATTTCCAGCCAGCAATATGACTTGAAAGACAACTTCGTTTTTCTGCTCGTGTGTGAACTTGGGCAAATCTCTCAGTCTTTCTGTGCCTCCTTCGCCCTGCTGTAAAATACAGCTAACAACACTGGCCTATTTCATGATGGTTTGGGAGTGTAAGCACACTCAAGATAGTGTATGGAGGCAGATAAGACTACAGATAAACTGAGCAAAACAGAATGTGCTGTCATTAGAAGCTTTCATCCCCATGCTTATTCCAATCACTGTCCTACATTTTGCTATGATTTCAGTACAGAGCATCCACCCTGCATCACTCTGGGGAGATCCTTGGAAATCAATTCAGAAATTACATTAAAGCAAAGTTGAACATGGAATCAGACTTTCATCTTGACTGAAGAAAAAGTTTAACTGGGGGTATCAAGGATAGAGACTGGGATAGAAAATGAGGAATAATACAGAATAGAAATTTCTCAGGACACAGAGGGATATGCAGAAGAAAGCTAAGGGGAGGCCAACTCAGTGCAAACCACTGCAGGTTTAAGTAGGACAGGAGAATGCCAGTTCTGGTCACAGTGTCCCATTTCCAGGCCATTCAGTACTGAAAGTGTTCTGGACAGTTACACATTTAGCTCCCAATCCCCAGTAATAATGCGTGGTTAGTGACTGATGTCAGTAGTCCTAGAAAAAACCCTGTAACATGAGTTCACCTCTCTTTCCATACCAGTGTGTTCATAATATGCAAGGGAGAAAAAGCTGCAGGAGATAAAGAGCTAAGGTTTGCACTACCTTTGGTTTGGGACAACAGAAAAAAACAGCGCTCATATTTATAATAAAGTAGCCCCTTGAGAACACTTTAAAATACAAGCCAGCTGACAACATTAAAAATCAGTCTTAGATGTTCATGTAAAGCATGGTTTAGCCAGATCGTTGTTTACTGAATGCCTGACTCCTGGAATCAATGTCTATGTAGCAAAAGTGATCAGAAAAAATGAAAGCTATGCTTGAGTTGCTCATCTGACCTGGGTGATACCATCACATTACCTGAACTTTTCAGAAGCATAAACCTACCCTATCTGGCAAGAGAGCTGTATGCACACAGGCTATAGCTCTTCCTAGAAAGTCTCATTCTACCCACATGCAATGTTAGCTATTATCTTCTGGAGAGTAGGAAATAATGCAGTAGGTTTCATCTGAAAAATGAACAAGATTCTCTGCTAGAGGTGACACATAACTGATTGCCGGGAGCTTTGTCATTGTGATTTTTCAATGCATTCCTTACCTTCAGCTGCTGCTGGAGCTCGCTGTTCAACCTGGCTAGCACAGCATTGGCTTCTTTGTTTTTTCGTATGGCAGTCTGAATAGCCCTTTTCTGCTTGGAAGACTGTCTGCCAGACAGATAAATACAAAACATTTCAATTAGGAGCCTCAATAGCAGCTGATGCCAAAAGACCAACCATACATTTTGTGTCTCTATACACACTGGACTACACTTCAAGGACAAGGTACAAACTACAAATCTATGGAACAAAAATATAACACTGAAATCAGATGACTGAATCAGGTGCTTGAAAGTAAAATGGTCACACTTGTTAAGCTGAATGACAAAAACATTCTAGGCCATCTCAATTATTTTAAAATCACTGGAGTCTGGTTCAGCCTAAGAATAATCCTTGCATAGTACTTATTGCAGAATCTTTCCTTTAGCTCTTTTCAAACAGTAGAGTTTAATGATTCACGAGCGGTTAACAAAAAAATATAAAAATCATTTTATTTGGAAAGAAAGGACATGTGCATGAAAATACTGTCTTAGATTTTTCAGGGCACAGCTGATTCTGCTGCTTCTTCACGTGAAAAATTAATCTTTCTTTTTTTCAAAGCAGTCATTTCCACAAAATCATCTGATGTCACAAACAGAACAGGTAGATGATTTATGGACTTCCCTCACCTCTTCTGTTGCTTAAAGAAAGATTTTTTTCCTGTTATTATTACTCTATAGCCCATGGTAAGTGGTTTGGAGCAAATTACAGTTAAGCAGACAGGTAGAAAAAGAGACAGTTCAGTATATGAGGACCAACTTATTCTAAGAAACAGAGGTAACAACAAGAAAAAGGAAAGAAAACATAAAATACTGGCTGAATAAGCAAGCCCTCCTCTAAATAGATTATTTTAAAGTTTTACATGAGGCATCAACAACTTTTTAATGACAACATAGTCTAAAACAGATGCCCTACTTAAATAACTCCACAGTGGTACACAGTCCCCCTTAGCTCTTTCTCTAAACAGAGCCGATGGCAGTGATCTTTGCAACAGAACCTCCATTTCTTAGAATAAGCTGGTCTTTATGCTATTTTCTTCCAGCAAACTGCTATTTTTCTGCTTAACTATTTTGCTTCAAACCACTCTCCATAGGCTCCAGAGTAATAATGATGGGGGGGGAAAAAAAACCCACAGAGATATATCCCCACTGTCATTTAAACATTTTAGGAAAGATGTAGACAAGACAGGATTAAGTTGAGAAGTTAACAAACGCTGTTATCTTTCTTTGAACCACTATGGCATATGCACTCCCAAAGTACAAAATAGCACTCTAAGGGCATCCTAGGAGTCCTGTTATGTAGTCTAATCTCCAATTATGCAGCACAGATTCAGGCTACTGATAAAGTTTGCCAAGAATTGCTTGACTGATTTGGGCAGTGTGGTTTTGTTTCAGATTGAGCTAGATGTCTTTGAAAGGCTTTGAGTGAAGGCAAGCCATAATGTTTGCACACTGTTTCAGTTGCAGGAGACGTATAGGCCCTATAGGGCTTCAAGTGCCTTCACTTACCATGCCTCAGTAGCATAGCCCCTTCCACATGGCTATTAAATAAACATATGCTGAAATCCCTAGAAATTTTTGTTCGTRAAAGCTTCAACAGTTACATCTGTGAGAGCAAAATAACACGCACTGCATTTGGCAATTACTGGATCATCACATGAAGTCTATGGCTCAGCTCATACCAACAGCAAGCTCATTTCTAGCATTCCTTGCTATGGAGAAATATCACAAGGATATGACCAAACAATCTGGAGCATTTCATGACTACTTTTCCTGCACATTTAACTGATTATATCTGTCAAAATGAATGAGCAAAATTCCAAAAGACTTGTACAAGGTAAAAACATACACCCAAAGAGTTAAAAAGAGATCTTTGTTAGAGATGTTGGCTGAACAACAAGGCTTGATCTTCAGACATGTTTACTACACAGAGAGGTGGGACAAATCAGTACATTTTGAAGAGGCCATCAATCAAATATTACCAACTTACAGTCACTATAGACTTGGTCTGTATCTGAGTGGACAAATCTAGATCTGAGAGGCCTGCAACTCATGATGAATTTGCAAAACCAGAAGTATTAAGCACAAGAATTATGCAAAAAGCAACCCCAGTTACATCAGATCTCATGGTGCAGTTTGACATGCTTGGTATGGGTTTTTACTTTTGGACTGGGAGGTGAGGCTTAACTGCTGGCAAGGAAGAAGTCACATTTATGGTCGGAGAAAGCTCGGGGTTCTCCAGCGCCTGTGTCTCAGGCCGGAACTTCCTGCGGACAGGTTTGGAGGGCGGCTGAGCGAGAACAACCTCCTGTAAGGGACAAGCACAGCAAGGTTAAGTCAGGCCATAGGTGACCAGTCAATAAGCCGGGGAAGACACCAAAATTGCTGATGTCCAACCTAAGACTTCATAATTTAAAGAGGTACAGAGCTTAATTTAAATTTAGTGAAGGTGTCTTGGGTTTTGGACTTTATTCAAAGAAACAGCAACTCCTACAACCCCCTAACGAATGAAATTATTATACTAGTGTTTTGTCTTCATCTGGATTACAGACTCCTCAAAACTGGATTGTATAGCTCTACGTACTAACACATACACTAGTTCCCAGTTAGCTCAAAAGCATTTAAACCAAAATAAGATTTACTTTTAATTGAGTATGTTTGGTAAGAATCGATAATCAATCGCTTGCACCCCAATTCACTGCCTCGATGCCTCACCCTTTGGAATGGATTCTCTTCCTTCTCTTCCCCTACTTTCTTATATGAAGCAGCACTGAAACTAGCTTAGAAAGAAACATGCGTAAAATTATCCACCCAAAATTAACATGCTGAATGCGTAGATCATTTTTTTCTCTTGACAGCTTACATTGAAGAGATAGTCTGACTCATAGGTAAAACAAAAAGTCTYGGATTTTTACGCCTTTAACAGTAAGAAGAGTTTTCACTATTTTAAATTAAGATAGCCTTTCTTTTGCAATGGAAGTAGTCTAAAATTTCATAGCTGTTTCAATACTGCAATATAAATATGCTACTTTTCAGTGAATTTTATAAGATCTCTTTTACAAGGGATATAACTATTATTGCCCCATTTCATGAATGAGAAAGCCAAGACTCAAAAAGACGGAGTGACTTGACAAAGGCATTTAGTGTCACAGTCAAGAACAGAACCCAAATTTTATTATCACTCTCACAGTGCGCCTTTTGCTGGGCTAGATAGACTATCTTACTGTGTTTTGGCCAAATGTTAATAAAATAGGAAGAAATTAAAGGAGGTAGCCTACTTTGAACTGAGCCAGCAGTCATAAGAAACTGAAGTATTCAGCCTGACTCAGCACAAGAGATTACTATGAGTGATACAGAATGAAAACAACATAAACCCATCAATAGTTAGAATTAGAGAGATTAGAATTATTAGAGGAATTAGAATTGTAAGGAACAAGGAATTTTGATATTAAAAAAATGAATTATTAACGGTTCCACCATTACTTGAAAAATAATTTTAAAACATGAGATCTTTCGCTTAGGACACCAGCACATCAGCACTGCATAGATCTCAGATAATACTGTGCTCAGAAATCCTATGCTTATGTGTAGCTCTCTGCAAACACATGATGTAGAGCAAGCGAGGAATTTGTGTGTGAATTCTACAACTATAAACTGGTAGGATGCCAAATACATAAACCCCGTCTGCCTTAAACTACCAAAAAACTCAAAAATTCATAGAGTAACTCCCTCTCCCATTTCAAACATAATACTGGAAGAAATACCAGTTCCTAAAAGCAGACCCTTCCACAGGGGCTCTTTGGCTCACTGCTGTTGCACCAGCCCTTTGAAGGCCACAGGCAGCACATCACCCATAACCTGCAACCTGCGTCCCACAGCCTGTGGCTTCTCTATACTTTAGGGAGTGAGCTGGGAAAACAGCAACTATGAAGTGGGTGGACCACAAGAATTTCATTTTCCCAGGAGGGGTGCAAAGCAGAGCAAGGAAAATATGGGGCTCAGCTCGAAGTAGCAGGCGGTGAACACAGGTGGAGCTAGGACGCTGCCTGAAAAGCCCTATCACACATAGAAAAATGATGCTGGGGCATTTGCCTGTGCCCCCCGCCCCATCAGGGCAAGAAGTGTACTGATGCTCCCTGGGCAAGGTATATGCTAGATATAGCACCTGCCAACACTTCTTGCCTGAGCTGAGCAAGGAGTTTTGCAGGTGCTCCCTGGCTGTAGTAGGGGCTGGGGGCAATCTCCAGTTGCCCTCTATTAAAAATCTGTGGGAGAAGGCACGGGCAGCGTGAGTAGAGCTAGGAAAATGCTTGCTTAAGGCTACTCCATCCATGAGTGAGGCTCTGTGAAGACTGTCATTGCAATTTTAGTGATTAATTTATAAGAATTATATGCTTATACAAAACCATAATAGAAACTGTACATCTTAAGCAAACATTTGAGGAAATCTCTCAAATTCTATGCACATTTAGTAGCAGATTCTGACCTCTGGCAAACAGGTGTGTTTATATGGGATCAAAACTGAATCTTTAATAACCATAAGCAAGAAGTGTGTCACAACTTGGAAGAATTACAGTGAAACAGGGGTCAAACACAATCAAATTCTTTTTTTGTCTTCCCCAAGGCTCCATGAGTCCCATTGATTTGAAACAAATGGCAAGCTGCCTTTCTTAAAGCACATACATTGATGTGTACGTACTAAGAGCTTTCTTAATGATTTATCTGAGCTGATGTCACACATGATCCCAGTTCTCTCTAGCGTCTTGACCTCCAGAGAAGGTAAACATGTAAAAATGTAACCCTAACTCTCCGTTTAATTGCTTTAAAACCTAAAACAACTACATTTGTTGATGAAGGCAAATCACTCAACAATGGAACAACATGTGCAGGTCTCACCTTCTTTATTGAACTGTTTTCTTCTGTCTGTGATGGGGGTCTATTCATCTGAGGATGTAATTCAACCTCAGATACTTGCTCTGTCTGTAACAACAAATCAGTCATTGCTACACCCAGAAAATGACTAGCAGTCACATACAATAAAGTCAATGAAAGGAAACATTATACGCAAAAGAAAAGTTACCTTAACAATTCAACAGCGAGGGAAATAGAGATCCAAAGTGACAGCTGAATGGATGACATATGTCTTTTGTAGATTTTTAATGAAACTATTTTCTTTCTTTTTATTGTCATAGGAAAACAAGAGAAAAGCTTTTTTCTGTGAAATGTTAGGAACCATGTCTCTGAATATAAATGACCTAGTGCCCAGGATATCTTCTAGAGTTACCCTTATCACCTAAGTACTCAGAGAAAAAACTAAGGCCTGGGGCAGGGTGGGGAATAAAAGCTAGAAAGATCTTGGTTGCACGTTGTCACCTTATCATCTCCTGAAACTGATGAAAATTCATTGGACTAAGCATCTGTCTTTGAAGTATGCAAGGTTGGAGTGAGAAAGTATGAAATATACCAAAAATTACAATAAAGTTACTAAAAATACAAGTCATAAAAGAAGCCAAATAATCTACTTTTTTCCTTCCTTTCCAGGTTTCAAACAGAAACCTAGGTGAAGACTTAAAACATGGGTCTACACTTAAGGCAAACAAAACACCCTGCCTCCAATACATCTGCCAAAGAAGAAAGTTAAAATGGAGTGTAAATCCTTTTCTTTCCCTGCCTCCAAATCTTCCCTTATCTTTGGAGTTTGCTTTACCAGGACATGGTGCAGAACTTCTGCTAAGGGAGGGTACCAGATTTGGAGCTATTTGTCCCTGGGCATACTATGACAAACTTGGTATCGTCATTTTCTGTAGAGAAGCTATCAGGTGGCTCTTCAAGAAGGGGAGGGAAGGAAGGAGCGGGGAGGCACAGGACACTCAGCCCCCGCAGATTGCCTCTTCTGCTCTTTCCCAACTTCTGTGAGGATGGAGCCCAGCTGACAAGGGCCCCCAGGCAGGATAAGCAACCTGTCATCATGCTCTTTTCTCARAAATGGCTCATTTCTACAAGAATAAAGGTTTGTGGCTAAAAAAAGTGCAAGGTAAAACTTGAACTTTAATAGGGCCAGAATTTTAGCCATAATAATAACCTGTCATACACTGAAGAGTCTAATCTCCTGTTGCTTAGACTCATCAAGTTCTGTAGCAGTCACAAGTTTCACAGTGCCTAATTGTAAGTTTTTTTAAAAAATGACAGAATGTACAGAATTTGGTATGTTTAAAAAAACAAGGGACTTTTTAATAACACCTCCAATTCTTTCATAACAAAAACAGTAAGAGCTCAACAAAAAGCTGCAGGGGAAAAGGAGTTCTGTCAGGCTACTGCTGTTCTTCAACTATACGATGTTGAACATGTACACAGAGGAGTGCGATTTGTGATCTTCTTTTAAATACATGTGCAATTCCTCTGGAGAGGAGGAAAATGTGTCTCGGCTGACGAGATTTCTCTCCTGCTCTTCTAACTGTGCTACAGCTGTAGTGTTATCTGATGCTAAAAAAATGTCTACTGTAATTTTCCAATAGTTTTTGAATACTAATATTTTAAATATTTGGATTTTAATAACTATTGGATTTTAGCATTTCAATTCTGGAAACCGTTTCATGGATTGAAGAGCTTCTGTTACAACCAGTGATTTCTGGTACATACAGGAGAGTGAAATGTAAAAAAGTAATCTTCTGCCTACAAAAAATCAAAGATCTTTAAAAAACCATATAATGCACACAGCATTTCTTTATTGGTTAGTTGAATAGCCTATAAACTCCCTGATTTCTAGGACCACTTTCTATATATTTGAAAGAAATCAAGGTTCTAAGCACTGCTAACAGTAGTCTGGCAAAGTCTATGAGGCCTTCATGAATGATTTGGGATAGCAAAGTTCAAATACCTTAGAGATTCACACAGTAAATTTGGTCCCAATACACATCATTTTGACAAAGCATTCACTTAAGGGCAGTAAAAGTAAACACAGTCTTTCAGGAAGCCATGTAATACATATAATATAAGCACTTCATGATACAGCTTTGCTGCCAAACACATTGTAATGACGGAGATAAGCAAGAACCAGCTCTGAATGACCTATCTTGGACAGGGAGCACTAGATAACCCTTCTAAGCTGGCCAGGCAGTTTCTGGTGCCCAAACAAAGTTATTTTGGGCTAGTGCTCAGGGAACCTTTCTTGGCATGACATTGTGTGGCCTATCCTGAGCATTATTTAAATTCTGTTCTAGTTGCAGCCAACATTAAACCTTGCATGCAAGGCAAGAACACAGTATCTAATTCCACAGAATGAAAGAGAAAGAGGGACCTTGTGTATGTTTATATGTAGTTAAAATGTAACTTTTCAAGAACCAGCCTGACCAAGTAATACAGAAGAGCCTAACAAACTTGTACTCCACAATGTCAATTACAAGCAAACAGGAAAACAGAAATCAGAATAAGATAACAGGAACTGGAGGAAAAAAAAAAAGTCCAACCTGACCAAAAAAAATGGCCTCATTGGAAGAGGGAACATTATTTTAAAGAAAACTGAAACGGGAAAAAGGACAAACTTTGTGTCCTGGTGGGAGCAAATATAAAACAGAGTGCTGATGCTGATGCCAAAAGGTTAAGATTTCAAAGCTTCCAACAATCCACTGTCACAGTCCCTAATGGTGCAGCGTTTATTTCTTACTGGCTATCTGAGTGTGGAGATGCGGCTGGCAGCCTAACAACCGTGACAACTACAGGGCTCTCATACCCGCTGGCTTAGGTTGGAGCCATGGGGCTGGCTGTTCTTCCCTGCTGTCAGGATAGTGAGGACCACCTCAACCAGGTATGCAAAGCTCAGCAGCCTGGACAGTGCAGGCAGATGGTAGAATAAATAAATAGCTACATTTGACCAAAAAAAAAAAAAAAAAGCCCACCAGTTCTGGTGAGGCAGCCCATGCATAATGAATAAAACCAAGTGACTGCCATGTCCCTAAAGTGCCACCTAGTGGCACACAGAACAGGCCATTTCTGAGTATTTTGCTTAGAGTGCAAAAAATATCTGCCTTCGTATTCAGTGCTTGTAGACTGAACCCATGGTTCAGATTCATTCACAGGGTGGGCAGACAGCAAGCACCTGAACAGAGTGAGCCGTAACTATTTGGAGATTCTCTCCCCTCTCACACAGAAACCTGGTCTATGCTACAGTGATCTGCAGTATTTGATGATACAGAAAAATCTGCACGCTGCTGCAGTGGATTTTGTTCAGGGGCTGACACCATTTAACCCAGGCAAAAATCTTATATACAGCTGCAACCTGTGTCAATGCAAAGGTTTTCTTATACAGCTACTCCAGGAATCCTCTCTAGACTGGGCTTTAGATGCTTTATAAGTACTCTTACAATCTGGTGTCTCCCCACACTGTCCCCATGCAGATTTTAAAGGAAAAATCCTCCAAAGGGATATTGGAAATTTCCACTTGTAATACCGTGAGATTTGGGAGCCTGAACTTTCTCCTTAGATAGTAACATCTCCTGCTTTGCTGACTACTGAAAATACATGGAGAACATTGCAAAGAAGGAGGGTTGAAGCATCCCTCTACAGGGAGGGAATCAGTTTAATATTCTTAGACATAACATGGCATTGATAATGGTGTACCACTCCTCCTTTTTTTTCTTTTTGGCAGAGGGATTCTTCATAGATTTCCTTCCTATCACTGCTTTGGACAGGGGGTGAAAGCCAGCCCCTGTAGCCTTCTGCTAGAGGGTAGAGTGAGACTGACTCCAAAATATTCCCATCTGAGCTCTATAGTGGTGTGTAAGGAAAAAGTGATCCAATTAAGGTGGGTTCCCTTTATTTAATTCTACTTCTTGACTGTTCTTATTGCATGCTTAGTATAGTCTTTGAGCAACTCATTTCTCATTCAGAAACACAGCAAATAAACTTCCTCCAGCACAGCAGTAAATGTCCTAAAGAAATGTTTCTCTAACCTTGAAAACTTCTCACCATTACAGTAGGGTTTAAAACTCTTTAACACTGGTTTATAAAACTTCTGAATCTAAACCTCCTGTTATGCTTATACTGCTTATGCAATATGGTCTTCCAAAGGAAAATTCAGTTATAGTAGTATAAAAGTACTTAAATGGAAGAGTCTAATTTGTGTCCATGGAATGGAGTAAATACTGCGTCCACATCCAAGGTTGCACCAATTGTACTAGTTGGGAAATGAAAATCTTGCTCGGCTGTCAGAACACTCTCAGCAGTACAAAAGACAGTTTGCAGACCAGGTCTCGGAATATCTTAATTTTGGGAAGAACAATAAATGACTATAGAAAAGAGCAACACCATGTCCTATTTCAAAGACTGTGAAGAGCTTCACTGTTCACGAAGACGAAAATCTAGCTATTGATAAGTGCTCTCTCTTTTTTCTTCACTAAATATTCCTGTTTTCTAGAAATAGCCATATCCTCCACACTCTGCCAGACAGAAGATAAAACTGGCCAACAATGCTTCTGAGAACAGCCAGAGCCAGAGGAGTGACCAACTTGTAGCCTATGGCCAATATTGAGCACTAGGACAGACAGTTCCTAATGGTTACAGCATGGCGAGCAAGTATTAGGAATTGCAAATGTTTGTTATTTCACTGTATGATCCTAGACCAGCCATTCATAACCTCACTGCTCCATGTGATGACACTTAACAGTACCTTTTTAAAAGGATATACAACACTCACTTAAGCACAAAGTGCTTTGCAAGCCTCAGATTTTTGAAAGAGTAGGATAATGAATTACTTTACAACTAGTTCTTCACTTATATTTCTAGATTTTTGCTTAGCAATGATGGATTATATATAGATTTCATGCCCACTTTTCAAGACAGTCCCTAACTGATCTTCCACTACAAGTGGTCTTCATGGAGCTTTCATATTTCTGTTACATAAGAGCATTTTTGCAAGAGGTAAAGCATATATTCTGGATTCAGTCTTGCCCACACTTATGCTCCATGGTAACTTTACACATGGAAATAGTCCCATTGTAAGCAATGGCACTACTCACAGGAATTAAATCATCTCTGTGCATTCACTGAAATAGTCCATAATCATTAATTATGGTGTCACTACTTAGATTTGCAAAAAGGTATTGAGAACAGCTTATCTATAAGAAAAAGTAGGATACTAAATAGGCTTATTGCTCAGGATGTGCCCATTGCAATCTTTTATCAACTTTACATAAGTTCATTTAGGAGGAATTTTTCTCCTTTCTAAACATTCGTATTTTTGTGTCTAATGGCAATTTCTAAGAAGTCAAGATGACTCAATTCCAGTTTTTGTGAATCTAGTGTATCCCACACTGAATCATTAATTCTTTTCTAYTGCCTGTTAGAGAAACTGAAAATGATAAGACAGACAGAAAACCCAAAGCAATGCAAATGCAACAAGGTGCCAGGGTCTTAGTGTGCTGACTGCCTTCTCAGCACTGTGCAGCCCTGAAGTTTTGATAAGCTTTCTTTTCCTGAGCTATCTGAGAGCTAGTGATAAGGTTTAGGAAAAAGGCAGTAAATATAAATGAATTGCTGCAATGTTTAGCCCATTTGCAAGGAAAGAACAGGACCCAGATAGAAGCATTAATAATCTGTTTCAATACTTCACTTCTACTAAACCAGATTAACATAAGATAGAAAGGGGTATGTGCATTCCACTAGAGATACAGGCATTGGATTCTTGGTTGTGGGTTGTTTGGKTTTTTTTTAAACAAATATGAAGCCAAATTCAAAAATTATTACAACATATTTTAATTATGATATCTGCCCTTCTCCCATCCTCCCAGAAACCTCTTTGGAAAGTATTTTATGGTATCCATCAACTACTCCCCAAATTCAATTCTAACTGTGCTAGTTTCCACCACTTCTTAAACCATAATTTATTTTGTCTGGCTGTTTTAGATTTAATATATAATTTTCATGACAGAGGAGGATAATCCACTTATATTAAAGTGGCAGATGGCAAAATCTTTTATGTTATAGAAGACTTCCAGTTTTATTACAGACTTCTTCAGTATCCAATACACTGATTATACAACATATGCTAATCTGCAGCCAAAACAGTAGAGCTTATTTAAAGAAAAAAAAACCCACCCTTTTCTTACACAGTGGTTGTAAACACAAGCTAAAAAAGTACTACTTTGGTTTAATATAAAAAGGTTGTCTGAAAAAATACCATCATATACACACAAATAAAAGGCTGCCATAAGCAGATTTTTTTTTTTWAATTTCTACAACAAAAAGGTTCCTTCCCATAAAGCTCCAGGTGTCCTGCCAACACTTGAAATTCCTCACACAATTTTGCAGTGTAAGAAGGTACCTCAGCTGGTACTGAGGTACTTTCTCAAAACAACCCCTCTAACAGAGATAAGCAAACCCTATCCCATCCCCTATATATCTCAAGCTTTATCCAAATGTCTGTAAAAACAGACAGAGCATATCCTGGGGACCGGCAGGTGTGGGTTGCTTTGGCCAACGGAGGGGGAAAAAATACAACACTCAAGGGAGTCTTGTCAGGATTTCCAGTTTTAACTATGACTGAACAGTACTAAAAGATGAAATTAATCATCATCCTCATATACAAAAAAACTGATCCAAAGACCATACAGAAAATGGAATATTTCTGTGGTCTTAAATAGTCCTTGGTGAACTGATCATGGAAGACAAGGGCCAGACAATCTGCAGGGGCTTTGCCTAACCATTAAGATATTCTGGTATCCAAAGTTTTTGCCCAAAGGTCTCTCTAAATGCTGAAGTGTTTTTATCCTGCTCAGGCACAGCACTGCTGCCTCTGCAGCTCTGTACTCCTGCTGTCTTCAGTGGGTGCCAAATTCTTAGGTATTGAGACAGCGTTGCTATGTTTACAGTAGTAAACTACTCTGAGAAGAGGAGCGTTAAAGGGAACTGGAACTTGATTGTCTACACCATTGAATTGTTAGAATAGTTCTGGGCTTGCTTTTGGCCTGGACCAACCAGCGCTCTCAAACAAYTCCCAGGCAAAGTTAGGAGTTGGCACGCGGGCCGGGACTGGCTCCCAACGCAGACCTTGCATGTGGCAGTCCTGTTCAGGAGGTGAACGCTTTTCAGCAACATGGACGTGAGCTGTTCTGTGCTTCTTGGCCTCAGGGCCAGAGATCAGTGTAGGCATGTTTAATTCACTGTTACAGACACAACCCAAGTGCACCCAATACTTAATGCCTCTTTGTGAATTCAGGAGAGCAGGGAGGCATGCTAATAGAGCCAATTTCTTGAACTGGGTCACACTTCTCACTTGCAATTTTTAATGATGAGTGGTCACAAAGCTTCAAAGAATTAGGAAGTATCAAATAACATTGTGAGAGCTGAACATTCAATATGTTAAAAATAATATTATTTTAGCTTTCAAACAAAACCAGGTGCCTATAGCTGGGAAGTGTGACCCGCTCATCATCCCTCACAACACTTTGAGACCTCAGCACAACAGTTTCCATGATTTCATCAAATCAGTAATTTCTAACACTAATGATGGTCACTAAACTGTCAGTCTAACTGTGAGTTCATATAATAAAACGAGATTTTAATCTTTAGAACTGCAATGCACTCAAGATACTTCAATTTGATAAAGTCAGCAAATGCCTATCTACTCCATTTCACTTGAAGACTGTGCCTCAATATGTAACTTTTTCAGCGCCTGTCAAAACTGCCAACATGGAACCAAGGGGAAAACTAGGTTCCAAGGTTCTCTAGAAATAAACTCCAGCACAAATCAGTGTTAATTTACAAAACCAACAGTCTTAAAATTTAGACTCTGGGAGAAGAGACTAGGAATGACATTTTTTTCATCCAAGATATGCAGAGTTTTCTTCCAGTCCCACTGTTTTCCAATCCCCTTATATAGCACAGGCAGGATTGAAGATGTATCATCATTACTGGACAGGAAGGTACAGAAATAGAATCATTTAAACAAAGGAAGGTTGATCTAATTGTGGAATGCTGCAGATAGCTGACGTTGGATAAAATCCTGAAGAGTTATATTTGCTCTTCAGTGTTCATCCATAATTCCTATTAACATAAATATGCTACTCAGTCTCCCATAGTAAGCAGCTGTGGTAAACGGCTTCTGTAGGCTTAAAAGCCAACAGCAATAAAGTACTATTTTGGTTTCCATAAAAAAAAAAAACAACAGAGGCTTGAGATGTGCATACACATGTTCAGTTCCAGTTCAGCTTCAATGGAATGTCATTCATGTGCATCCAAAGTTAATTTCTGCTTGAAATTTGTGTCACTGAAAGTCAGCTATGTACACTGTTGTCTTCCTATGATGATTCCTACTGTCCATAAGTTACATAGATTTTCCATGTAACCCTGGGGCAGCACAAAGTTTTGGAGCCACAGTGATTTCATTTCTCCTTGATGACTTACATTTACCATTTAAGTTAGGAACACAGGACCAGAAAAAAATGACTTGGGACACCGAATCCAGTTCTCTACAAGCCCAGACAATACACAGCAGATATTTCAAAGAGCTACAAATTGTCTGTCCTGTCTGACATTACTCACAGGGCCAAACAAACTAATGACTTGTGGCCTTTTGTTTTTCTTGAAGAAGAAAAAGCTGCAACTATAGCATGCCACATGAAGCGAGGAAGAGAGGTGAGGGCATTGCCAGTGTCCTAAGTCTGTGCAATAACTTGGAGCACATTACATACTTAAGGTCAGAAGGAGAAGGAAAACACATACTAATTATTCTTAAATACAAGTAGGTACTGCAGACTTGCTAAGCGTGACACGTGCCAGTGGGGACTCATTGCCAAAGTCATACACAGACATATGTTATTTTGAAGTATTTTCTTTTTACTACTGTATATATTATCCAAAACAAAACTCTAGTCTGTGTATCAGCCTTTTTCCATACAAAGTCTTTCCAAGTGCCTTTCATAGAATTTAGGCAAAACTGAACTGCCTTTAAGAGAAAAGCAGTAAGAATTGAGGATTTTAACAAAGCATGTCATTCTGCATTTCACATCTTATTGGAAACATCAATTCAAAATGGCTTGCAGAGCAGTGATATGGGATGTAATTTGGATAAAAGATGCTAAATTGGAGATAATGGTCTATCATGGTACCTCTCCATATTATGTCAACTTGCCTTTTGTCCATCTTTATTTATAGTCATCACAGGGACCTGCATTAGAAAAACATCTGGTGAAAACTTAGAGAAACTAGGGTGCAGTCTGTAGACTGATGCAGATGGAAGTTGATACAATGCTGATTTTGGCAATGGAGAAAAAACCTGAGGACATGGAGTTACCACGGTTCTTTAGAGACGATCATGAAGAAAATAGTGCACAATTAATCCATTAACCTTAAAATCTGGTGTAGAGATTAAGAACAGATGCATCCACACCTGTAAATATGTCTATCTCCCAACAGTGTAAAATGGCATGGGCTGGCAGCAGGAACTCAGACCGGAGAAGTCAGCCCAGCTGCTATTTCCCTAKGAACTGCATAAGTCATCACAAGATCCCAAGAACTGAGCCTGTCAAAATAAGTCTGTGTATCCAGTGAGTTATGACTGAGGTTAAGTTACACAATAAAAATGGAGTGCTCCATGGTCAAAACAGAAGCAGACCTGGAGTTCAGGCCACAGCTATATTAGCTCTGTGTTTTACTTCATGCTACACTTACCCAGTGATCCAGTCCTTCTCCCCCATTATTCACCTAACCGCATTATGGAGGCAGATTTGGATGTGGATATAATTTAGTAAGTTTGTGATACAATTAGAGACTTTGGCACACTATGAATAACCAGCGTTTCAGTAACTTGTTGAGCTTGATTACCTTGGAGGGTTTGACAGGAAAAATAATGTTTTCTTAAGGTTGAAACAAACGTTACTAAAAACAACAGCAACCAAGGACTAAAGTAAAGATGCCATTTCTATATTCCTATTGATTAAGCTCACAGAAGGACTTCTGCTTTATTGAAATGTAATACCTATCCCTTGGTACTTCTATGCACTTTGGTCTTTATGTCCAATGAGCCCTTTAATTTCACACTAAAGAGCCCACTGGTCTAAGCTGCTTCTCAGCCATCCACAGAAAACTGTACTCTTCAGAAGAAATTGTTTCCCTTTCCTCCTCCATCAACTGATTTTCAAAGCAGAGCCAAAATAATCACACCACAAGCATACTTACATGGTGCACAGCCACCTGAAATATGTGGGGCTCACTTCATTTCCAGGCTACATTTGTCATTCACAGTACTTAACTGCAGGCATATAGTAAATGTTAAGGTAATAAAAGGGATTTTCAACAACACTGTTGAAAATAAGTTAAAACAGAAATTTAAGAAGAGCTTGGTAAGACCTGAAACAGGAAAAAGCTGAATGTGTCATTTCAGCATCATGGCTTTTCTTCAGTTCTTGATCCTGTCTCTGTTTTGAAAGCAGATCCCTCTCTCCAATTCCTTCATGCTCTTTAAATCAAGGGCCCCATTGGACTAATGTAATCCATATGCTTACTACTCCTTACATGCCATTTGTAAGGTCAGCTAAGCTGAATTATGGCCCCATCACACATACATCCCTATTGCTGGTTACCTTTATCACAGAAAGACACATTTGAAGACAAAAGAAACAGAATGTAACAAAAGTGAAGTTTAAATGGTTTCAATAAATGTTTTATATACATTTTTGTTAGAAGTCTGGACAACAATATTTTGAGAGATATTTGATTAAATATCTTTAAAAATCATCAGAAATAAATTGAATAAATGTAAGTAATACACGTAAGCAAACCATCAGCTATATATTCAATACTGCCTAGACACAGAAGCCATTCCTTTTTTCAGAAAACAAACTTTAATATTGGAGAGGAGTGGATCAAGAATTTCACACAAGAATCTTGTGTTTATAATTTTAGAAAGGTCCTGTACTCTACATGGCACAGTGTAGGATAAACAGTTGGTTCAGTATTTGTGATGGGGTAAGGAAGCTGCTGGACATGAACATATAAATTAAAATCTCTCCTCACTGTCCTGGTGAAGAAATGAAAATCTATCATATGACAAGAAAATAAACAATTTGCAAAATCTTGCTTGAAAACAATGTTCTTATCCCTAAGAATGGGGATTTGTCATATTTATTGTTTCTCTAGAAGGCAGTAACAGGGCTTGCAATACATGGAGACAGAGCGGCTGTGACAGCTGCTACAAATTACAGCAGAGGCAGAAGGGCTGATGCAGGTTTTGTCAGTAGCAGGCAGAGCAGATGGGAGGCAGGAAGCAGCGGCACAGGCTCAGAGGAAGGCCACAGGGAAATGCTGCTCTTTTGAGAACATTAGACAAAGCAAAAATTGGATGGGTGCACTAAGCAGCAAGGCGAATGCCATCCTGACTCAAGGGAAGCATACACTTTCAAATCAGAATGCTCTACAGTCCTCAAGGCAAAAAGCTAGCTACACTTAGACACATATAAGGAGGGTTGGAGGTAAAAAGAGAACAATTCAATTTTTTTTTTTTGTGCAGCTGTGGGCAGCAACAAGCCTTTTAATAATTCTATCATAAGCACTGGGCAACAAGAGATGTTAACATTAGACTCTTAGAGCAGATCCAAAACTCAAGTGATGACTGCTTCTGGCCCAGTAAAGGTGCCTCACCAAGTTTGTGTGTGTAATGGGCTGTTAGTTTTCCTGTGGACTTGTTCTCCATTTTACATTTCACCCTAAGAGTAATATATACAGTGTACTGCTGCCTAAGACTTAACAGAGCCAACAGCATAAAAAGAAGATGACATTGATTCTCCATTGTTTCCTAAAATATGGAGAAGTATCTGCATGCAGATATCTATGATTATGTCTGTTTTCATTGTGCTATGGTGGTGCGATGCTCTAAAAAAAAAAGTGTGCCACTAATGGCTTGAAACTTAATAACACAACTGACATGGAATTCACTTCATTTCAGCATGACTTTTTACACCCATGGGTGAAATAAACTCTAACATGCTGTGGCTCCCTTAACAGATGCCCTCTGAACATTTGAAGCTTGAGAAACAAAAAGCTGGTATTAAGCCATGCCTTCCAGGCATCAAACTCTATTAGCAGACTAGCCTTAGTAGCCTTTAATTTATAGTTTTTAGTCAGTAATTTGACATTGCAACACACTGGCTAGACAGACCAACGGAAAAGGATAATGTATGGAACTGCCGAGCAAACTGCACATGCACATTAACTTGGAAATGAGAACAGCTAAGATGTCCAAGCTAACTTTTTTTAACCACCACAACAGTAATATAAATATGGAGTAATACACAGCAAAGTGCTAAAACTTTGTACATACCTGAGTTACAGAAGGTCGAGGGGGCAATGCAGGTGGTGGTGGGGGCAGCCAGCCAGACCTCATGGCTAAACAGTGAGAGAGGAAAAAAAAAAAAAAAAAAAATTTTCACTCACTCACAAATATAATCAGAAATAATTTCCCTGACAATTCCTAAGAGACAGTATTCAACACTTTAAAAAGAAACAAAACTTCATATTGAGCAAATCTTGTTTGAAATAGCTTCCTCCAGTGCTTACCATTCTATAAAAAGAGCAGTGATTTAATTGCTATAAAAAAATCCACATTATCAAAAAAAGCAAAGATGGAAGCCAGTCAGCCACAGAGCTGTAGCTAAAGTAATCTAATTCTAGTTAAAGAGCCCCAGAAACAGGGTTTACTTATCCTTGAGACTTTGTTCTTTGTCATTAACATTATAGTCTTTTTTAAAAGTGATGCTTCAATATCTAATGTAGACATCAGAGCTCACTGCAGATAAAACACACTATATGACGGGGGGTGTCCTGAAAAGAAAACTTCTGCCATGGAATTAGAAAGACACAAGCCTAAATGAACCAAAAARAAATCAGTTTGCTTTAGCTTTGTTTTGTATATTTGAGTGTTATTACTCATTGGGGATATTCTGGGGGGAGGAGGAGAAATAAGGGGAGAAAGACAATCCCTAATGGCCAGTTTAGGCCCCTTCAACATAATATAATCCAGACTTCCAGTTTGAGCCAGCACAAATGTAGGGTAACAACCACATGGGTTTCAGGTATTTTAAGGAAACCGAGAAACAGAGTGGCTGGACCTCTTACAGGACAAAACTACAAGACAGATGAAGTCTTCCAACAGCAGCTACAAAGAGGAGGATGAGGCTAACACCCAGATATCAAATGGGACTGACAGGAGCCTTTGGTGGGTTACCCTTCCCAAGGCCCCTGTTGCATTGTGTGCCCACAGCACTTGCACTCGGAAAGACACAAGACAGTCCCATCTTACACTGATGATTATTTGTAAAGGAAAAAATGCAATATTAAATTTAGAAATGCCTTTTACCACAATAATGCTATGAAAGCAATTACATTTATACACTTTTTATTTCCATCCATATTTTAAAAAGCCACAAAGACTGCTATGAGCTTAGTTACAGCTTAGCCATTTACATATTTTACACACCAAGACCAAAAATGTCCATATGGTTGGGAAAAAAAAAAGATAAAAGATATTAAACATTACGGATAGCAGTGACATCAGAGTAAAAATGTGTGGGTGGAAATATTGAGAACAGTTGTACTGGCTATATACAGCTCCAAAGAGGCTTATAATACATTGTTGTTGTTGGCTTTTTTTGTTTGTTTTTTACATTTTGTGTATCACCACCTCTTCAATCAAAATGAAGCCTAAATTTACTGTTCACAGTGCCAAAGAGGGAGGTAGAAGAATTAAAATCCAACTTAGGTTAAACAAGGGAGCCACTATCRTACCTACAGGTGTAAGAGAGATTCCAAAAAAGCACAGATCAAGTGATTAGGAAGCTGTTCTCCAGCTCTTATTTAGAAATGGACAGCTGAATAAAAAACCTTACTTTCCTCTAGTCTGAACTTCAGATTATTATTTCATTTATCTGAGCACTGGCAGGGGCTTTGGCAATTACATCTAATAACAATATTTGAAAACACAATCTAACTCAAGCACAAGAGCTCTGTAGGTCAATCAGCTGCATACCTTAATAGCGGGCAAGTACACATGCTCAAAGTGATAAGTTTATCTTCAGGAAACCTTGAAGGAGCTGTGCTTCAAAGCTCAGTGGAAACATCTGCATGCATTTTACCTGCCCCTCACCACCAGTTATTATGCCTATGCTATCATCTGTACTCCTCCATGCAGCTCAAATGTCATGGCTAAGGTGGGTAACGTGAATCATGTAAACTTCTCAATGTGCCCTGGCAGCTGAAACACAAAGCTACAGAGTACACTACTGTAACGAGCAGGAGGGTGGGAAAGGCAAATCCCTGGGAACAGACAGGCCAAGGGCATGCAGGCACCCATGGTCAGGCGCCAGAGGCACTGCAGGCAAGGCACTAGGTTGGGCTGCTCCTTTGGCCTTCTCAATGTACGTAGCCCTCCTCCAGCACCTACGATTTTTGTGTTTGGTGGCTTAAACTCTGGCAGGCCCCTGAGATGCATTGCTGCAACAGATTTGTCCATTAAGAATTGGCTTAAACTTCAGCGTTGCTCCAGAGAATACAGCACCTACTATCCTGCTCCCCAATTGTTCAAATTCAGCACTATACCTAGAAAAGTTACAGGATAGTCTTTACTCCAAAAGGCACTGGTCTTGCTGCAAAAACATGTCCTGAGGTTGTTCCCATGCCCTGCAGTGTGAAGCCCTGCAGGACTCCTGGAGTTTGCCCCACAAAATTCAGAAGGGAAAAGGAACTGTTCCGTAAAATGGTCAAGTAAAAATTGCTTCTTCAGCTTTCAAAATATGGCATAAATGAATTTAGCATTAAAGAAGTCGGATGCTTACACCATGTGCATTTGACCCAGTTTCCTCTTTTTTAATACTGCAAATTCTAACTTAAGCTACTCATGAAATATTCATAAAATTCTTGCTGTTGCAGAACATCTTTGGCCTGTTGTTACAAGGAAATCATGCTTACGCTAGCACAATTGCTAGACAAGATTCAGAGTCAGTAGACTTTTGAGGACTAAGAACAACTTATTATTAAAAAAGAACTTTTTTTTCTCCAAAGCACCAATGGGGAAAAAAAAAAGTTAATGACACAAGTTATATGCTTCAGCCTTTTCCAGTGTCACTACCCCAAGAGAGGGCAATACTAACTGATACTCATAGACTTTTATACGTATCAGCAGATGACTTGTAATATCAGGCTATTCCAGAATGTTTGCCTTCTTGGGATACTGTCCTACACAGTTCAATTCTTCCTGTTAAAGATCGTATCATTACATTAGCTTTGAAAGCAAACACAAATACAGGTGGAGGTCTATTTCCAAAATGAAAAACAAGTATCATGGGATGGAGCATCAAAAAGATAAATGTCGTATTTTCAGGCATGCACAACCCATAGCTTGAATAAGCTCTTTGAAAAGACATTTTCATAACCTGCACAAAAGCAGAGGGAAAAGGTGCGGGTGGGAGGGATCAGGGACAGAAGGACCATGGGATAAGATGGAATAAACTTCTCTTCATTTAATTATCCACGTTTGGTTTGTCGCTGTTCTATTTATTACCCTACAAGTCATACTATGACAACGCGGTAATCCTTCCCTGTAGCTGCTCTGAAAATACCAGTTCTCCCCCGCCCTCCAGCAGTTGTGCTCCCTTGACAGCTCCACTGGGGATGATGAGATCAAAAACGTCCCAAAGGTGCAAGTCAGGGATTCACAAGCCCCACCAGTCTTCTGTCCCATTCCACCATGTTTTTGAAAAGCCTCCTTACATTAGACATAATGAGCAATCCCAGAAAAACACAGAACTGTGCTGGGGGAGCACACCACTTGGGGGTGTACAGAGCAAGCTGTACCCACACTGGTTTTCCTCACTGAAAACAGACTGCAAGATTGGGCCTTCGCTGTTTGAGTGCTCACATATTTTGCCTTGTTACTGTGCAGCTTGGTGGCATTCATACTAGAGTGAGCAACGTACATCAAATCTCAAAGATAGTGTTGTGGAAGGAGCTTACAGGTACCAATAAAATAGGTTTAAGTACATCCAGGATCCGTATCACATGTATTACTGTAAATGATAGCATTTTCATGCACTAGTTACTCCCACAGAGAATGCGATAAGGCTTTCAGTACAAAAATCATGGCTCTTTACTTAGCGTGTTTACACTTTATGCTGGACTATCAGGATGGCAAGCTTCCAGGATCATTTTTCTGCCCTGTTTTGGTAATCACAAAGGCCTATTAACACTAACAGGACAGCAAACTAGATTAAAAACAACAACAACAACAACCACCAATAACAACAGGCTTTACAATCTGGAGTTGGATTAACATTTAATAACAAACATCATGATTTAATTCTACATTCTGAGAACAGACTATTCCATCCTACCTAGCAAAGTTGCTGTGCTTCTAGCTTCCCTAGTAGAAAACACACCCACTGAAAGCAACTAAGGATCGTAAGTCCTCCACACTTTCATTAGTCATGGTAGTGGAAGAGACCAATTATGGTGACCATCCAAGAGTAGCTCCTTTATTTGACTTATTTGGTCTAGGAAGGGGGTCCAAAGAAAATACAAAAATCAGAGTCCTGTCTAAACCACAGAAAGTACGCCTTCAGCTCACTGGGCATTGCAACAGGGAAGGATGCCAAGACTAGGCTGGAATAAGTTTGGGCCCTCAGGATACTTTAGACCAACCTGTAAGTCCAATATGCTGCACCTCTTCAACTAAATGACAGCGACTTCCTCTTCTTTCTTACTATTGAAAAAAAAGTGCCACAATACACTCAACTGCAGGATGCATGCTATCTTTTTAAATTAATTAATATTGGATCAGCAGCATATATTTCCTGAAACTCTCCCAKGTCAGGTATTTATTTCATTTCAGTTATTTGCAGCTTTCCTTTTTGGTTTTATATGTCTACCTTTTACCTTGGATATCACTTCAGACAAGTTAATGCTGTTTGGATGAAAAAATGTGCTATTTTTCTCATCTGAAATAGAACGTACACATAAGGAGTGTCCTAAAAGAAGGGTGATTTTCCTGGGTCATAAGCCATTTCACACCCTTCTGGCCAAAGTGGCACCAATTACTGCCTGCCAAAGGAGGCTGATCTTGTCTGATGTTAAAACCCTGAACTGGCCCTTACAGCTGGTTGGAAGCTGAGGGTCTCACCACTGCAAACCTTCCAGCCCATGATCAAAAGGGCACTCAGTTTGGCAGTTTCTCTCAATTTGGCTGCCATTCACAGAGGGAGGAAGACTCCTGTGTTTGTCAGATCACACTGTGGGTGCAGTCCTACAGCAACCAGAGTCAATATAAATCCAGGCTGCCATGGATTTACAGGATCTAAATCCAGGTTTTCATTTCTGTTTCCAGTCCCCTTCTGCAATTGAGTGGAGCCCATTCAAGGACTGAAGTTGGCAGAAAACAGTGATAGAGTTCCTCTGGTAGGGTTTGGCTGCTAATTTTTGGTAGGGCTCTTTTTCAGGTGGATGCTGGGGGCCAGCCCACAGCACAACTACTATTGCTGAGACACGGGAGAGGAGAGAATGGCTGCATCACAGATTTAGATCAGTTTATGCTGTCTCAGAGTGATCTGCTCCCAAATCAGGTTTAATAGAACAACAACCAATTAATTTTAATCTATCAGAAAGCAAAGGATTTGCAATACTGGAAACAGTTCCAAAAAGATAAGCCAACAAAATGAATTATTAATATTATACTTAACAAGTAAGGGTTCTCACCAGCTGCTTCAGCGCCTTAGGTATTTTGGGAAGCCAGCATCTTCACCCTTCCTCTCTGAGGCTAGTTTGGAGAGTTATTTTTCCTGCTTCTGTTGCCAAAAAGCAGACCACAGAAGAAAGTTCTGTGTATTTTCACAGAAAGTTGTCTCTCTAAACTGGAAATCCAGTTCTTGTTTACTTCTGCCTTATAAAACTTTCCTTCCTGTTCACTGAAATTGGCATACTCAGATATCATATCATACTGATACCCTCACCGCAACCCTTCATTAATGTGCATTCCTGACTACAGCTTTAGTAAGGTGATTGTGCAATAATTGTTTTTCGAGAGATCTGATTTATTAATTCTCACTAACATGCCTTCCGTAAGTCACAAAAAAAAAAAAAAACCCTAAAAAACTTAAACCTGTAGCCAGGAATGTAAATTTAATGAAGGATTCTGGTTAGGTGATTGTGAAATACCTGGTTTTCCAGGGTCTGTTTTCTCACTAATTCTCACTAATACATCTTCAGAAGGTAGTAACAAGATAAAAAAGATCTTAAGACTCCTAATACTGATTTTGTTACAAGATTTGTAGAAAGTTCAGGGGTGGCACTGGCAATATCAGAATTGGAGACAGCATGCAGGTTGAGTAATATTCCTTCTCACAGTTAGTTTTGGTAAACTGCTCAGCAATAAAGCTGCACACATCCTAGTGACTGATACTCATATCTACTGTCACAGACACACTCTTGCTACAGATACGTTTCATGTGCTAATCATAGAGAACAACATTTGTACCTCAGTTGCAAGAAAAATTATCTATACTTTTCGAGTAATTAGGAAGAGATATAGCCAGCCATGAAACACTACTAATACTTCTGCAGCATGAACTCCCAGGTGTATAACTTCATTTAGGACACAAATGCTTTCTTACATATTTGATGGGACACTTCCAAATCAAACAAGCAAAATACCATTCAGTTGAATGTTTGTATGATGTCTTGTTTTTTCAGTGCCCTATGCAACTTAGCATGCTTTTACTGTAAAATAGATTTTTCTAATTTCTGTTTTCTGTTGTGTGTTACATATCCATGACTTCTGTATTGTTAGTTTCCTACCCCTCATTTTCTTAAACCATTTCATTTTCTAGTTATTGTTTTCTCTACTCTTTCATTTTCTGTGTTTCTATTTGGGGATTGTTTCTCCCTCTTTTTTTTTTTTCCTCCTTTCCCTGAAATGAAAGCTATTCATGGTTTTGTTCTATCTTATTTTACATTTAGCTTCATTCTCTACCCACAGGGAGGCATAGTCCCTCCACCTATCTCTGGCAGATCTGTGTTGCTGGGGTTTCTCTCGCTGCTGAGGACCCGCAGAATTTGCCGGTGAGAATGCTGGAGGCTCCCAGCGAGGCCGCAGCTGCACTTGCTGGCTGCGACTATTTTCAGTATAGATCAGTTCAGAAGGTGCACATGAGAGCAGGGAAGAGCAATGAGCTACCACCATCCCTCCAGTCCTACCAGTGGGTCAGGCTTGTCTTTTTGAGGATATCTACATCTGCAGAGTCTTCCCCACAAGAAGGCAACTTGCATCTCCTCCACACCAGAAGGAGAAGACCCTTCATCGGAAAACTTCTGACTTGGACTGTAGGCTGTTCTACAATGGACTAACATTTTTCATGGAATATAGTAAGCCAAGYGGGACCCATGAAAGTAGGTCAGCCAAGGTCAGTCAGGCTGGTAGGGCCAGCCAAGAACTTTTCAGCTTAACAACTTACAACAGAAAAACACTTTTTTTGAATTAAAATTTCATGAAAGTATTTCCCATTTTTAACAACTTGTAATAGAATGGAAACAGATTATAAACCATTCCTTAGAAAAGAAAAAAAAAAAAAGAAAAATCATTTAAGAAAAATTCCATTTACACATATTGTCAATAAACAGTTGCATTTAAAAAGCTGCTAATGTTTACCCCAATCTGCACACAAGTACTCTCTGTGCTCAGCATACAGAGATATAAACATTTAAAAGTCTAAAAATGCAGAAATAAGCTACCCACTCAGATTCCTATCTTTTAACCACCATTCATCCATTTACATCCTCACCATTTTCTTCAACCCATTCAACCTTAATTTTGCCCTTGTCCAGTTGGGCAAAGAAATTAGTTACATGGTTGTAAATACATATATCCTTTATAAAACATTCTGAAAGGCTGAAGGGCACAGAACTCTTCCATTCAAATCAGAGAGGAGACATTCATATTTTATTCAGAATAAGCTCAGCTCAGTGATCACATAGATTTTGAGGGGGAACAGGACTGGAGGGAAACTGCAGCTCCACTTACAGGTCAGGAACTGGTTGTGCTAGGAGCTATAAAATCCCAAAACAAAAAAGTTATTCTCTGCTTAAAAAAATTTTTAGCAACATTTCTGTTACAAAAGCTTCACAGTATTTTCACTGCAGTGGTATAGTGCTGAAGAAAAGTAGTATGAATGGCAGTTTAATTATGTGTTCTGTCTGCTTTGGTTTATCTGTAAAAGATACTTTTTGATTTTAATTGCTGTTACAAACCATGACAACCAGAGATGTTAACTTGACTCTGCACTAGAACTCTTGTATACTGTGCAAAAAAAATTTAGCGAAATTGAATGTTTTACAGCTGGTACTTGACACTGTTGTTCTTCTAAAATAAAGGTCCTCCAGAATTATCACCTTCCTAATTTAATCTTCTGGTCTGATTAACAAACACAACACAGTAATATGCAAGATAGCACAGTACTGCAGCATAGACAAAATGCCGCCCTGTTATCCATGAAAGTAGCTGGATTTTACCAAATAGAAGACCAAATAGGAAATGAGAGGAAGAGGCCATGCAGATTAGATCATAATTAATTTAATTAAACAATTAAATTCAACTTAAAGAAGGACATTACTATTCCAGATTCCTCCTGTCACTTGAACATTTAATCAAAAAGTTAATTGGGAAATCTCTATTTATGGCAATGCAAACAACACAATCCACTGCGTAAAACTAGTACTTAAAAAGATTGACTTAGTTACTAAGAACTGCAGATAGCTAACCTCAATACATACAGCTATTTCCTAGAAAATACAAATAAACATAAAAAAAATATAGATGATAATGCAGTAACTATATTAATCTAAGTTAACTTTGGCAGGTTTTTTAGTATCCATTTCCATGTGGTCAAAACAGAAGGTCACCTTTGAGAAGCATTCACTCACTGAGCTAGAAATATGATGCAGTTGAAAGCAGATTGCAGTATTAGGGCAACTATTTGTTCAGCTTCTCTGTATGGTGGTTTTTGAGCTCAAAGTCTGCCTCATCCAGGAGTCACAACAATGGAAACTGATGGTGGACTGTGGGATTACAAAAAGGATGGGAAGCTGGTAGGACATGGAAAAAGAGATATTGAGAACCAGCGGAGAGGACTGGCTTGTATCAAAATGTTTATCACAATGGAGCAGCAATCATTTTACGTCTCTGAGTCTTCTTCCACACAATTACAGAACTGTTTATTGGATACACAGGTTAAAAAGGGTCAGAAAAGCATAAAATTTGGCTGCATTTGGACAAATACGACAAACCAAAGACATCTTAATATGCTTTCACTATTCAGAAATCTCCAGACTTAGCAAATACAGCCCACCAAGCCTGTATGTTCAAGAAAAGGCTGTGCTAATTTTACAGCTTGATGAAATATCAAAAAGAATCCAAGAATCGTGCACTTCAAAGACATTAAAGGAGGAAGAAACATGATATTCAGCACCAGTCTTCCTCTAGCACTAATGAAAATGAAAGGGTGCAGGAAGAAGCTTCTACTGACTGAGTCTTACGCTAAAAATATCATTTTAAGCTATATGGGAAATGTATATATTAAGGAATACAGAAATGACGTGGGGACACATCTAGACCACTTACGAGAACGTGGAGGCCTACCAATAAATCTGTGCCCTTACTTCTTTTCTGTGAACAGAAAAGCAGAGGAGACACCTTCTTGCTTGGCAGCCGTAACTAACACAACAGAGATAAGTAGAGGCTACAGGGCTGACTGTAATTAGAAAATCATCATCCATAACAGAAAACACTGCACTTCTGATAAAACGCTGGTGTGTTTCTCCCTTACGAAGTAAAGATGGTACTTAATACCTCACATTTTGAAAGAGAGAAAAAAATAAAAATATTAGCCTCAAGTTACTGGCTTGTATGGCTGAAACCAACATCCCCAAAGGAATGAATCCAAGTTACACTGAGTATTTGCTTACATACTCATGTATGAAATGGTGCCTGTTTTCCACGTATCCTTTACTGCAGGAATAGCCTCAGCAGGACATGAATTTCAAAAGCAAATGAGCGCTTTAAACTTCCAGTCAAAAAATCATTTGTAAACAGTTATGTGGATGCTTTGACGAATTATACACAGTCAATCTGCTTCTATATCATCATGAAACTATGCTGTTCATGACAGCTACGTTGTTTCATCAAAGCAAATTCTCTTTTCAAAACAAGTATCTTTTGTTCTACAGAACTGTAAATCAAAAGAAGTCGTGCAATTCAGAAATGAAATTAAGTAGGAAATAAAATGTATTCTACTCTCTCTATATTTAATTATATTTCAGAAGCATATGTATCAGTCTAACAAGACCTGGACTGTTGTTACTGACTATAAACAGATAATCGCTCAGAACATCACTCAGAAGTAAATACTTCAGTAGTTTTCATGGGCAGAAAATGTTATTGAACAAAATGCCTGAAGACAGTGAATGCTTTTTTTTTTTGTTTTGTTTTAATTCTTAAAGCTTGGAGAAGTGTACAGAAAAGTCTCTATCCCCGGCAGGGCTGTATTTTTCTCAGTAAAGGTACTCTCACTTACATATATCCATGCCCAGAGAAAGAATATGGAGGATTCCCACACTTTCACAAAGGCACAAGTAAGAGAACACACCTTACTCATTTCTTCAGCTCCAAAAAGTGGCTTCTTCATGTCATTGCTGGAGCTCAGGTAACAACGTCAGAGAGTTTTGAAAATAGGAGGGCTGCCCTAGCTGATCATGCACTGCTCTACTCTGTCCTTGCCCTGCAACCGCACCCTTCTGCTCCAAACCCAGCTCAATTTTTTGTTCACAGAAACTAAAGTTGCATTCATGGCAGGAGACAGCAAAACAGGTTCTGCCAACCAATCCCAATACGTACAGCCTCCCCTTCCCACCAGCTCAGACACCTCTCCGTGCAGGACACGTCTCCCACACCTTCCCAGCCCCAGGTTACTGGGGCCACCTGTGGGACTTGCTGCTCCCTCACGGGCCAGCTCAGAAGGCTGAGACTCCTCCCAGTCCCAGGGACAGAGTCACCCCGAGATGGACCCCAGCTTATTGCTGCCATAAAGCGCAGATGGGGAGGCAGCGGTGGCTGGGAGCCATGGCTGCACACCTCCTGCCCGGCAGGCAGACCCCCAAGGCGGGCAGCACTGGGCTCCAAGCAGTGGGCAATTTTGGCCACCCTCAATAAACCAGACTCTGGGGCAGATGGAAGAAGCCACAAGTAGCCCTAGTGAGCAGGTAATTTTGTGGAAAACTGTCAAAATTAGTAAATCCTTTGTGAACGGGGAGGAAAGGCTTTGCAGGCCACAGGCTCATAGGCCTTACTTTGGAAACTCTTAGCTTGTATCTAATTAGACAGTGGGCTACAGAAGATATAAATATGTAAATCAGTTCATGTATGTATTTAAAGTCACATTTTCGTTTGTACTTCAAACCTGCTATTGTCTTTCCAGGAATGCATAAAACCCAGCCAAATTTTTTTAATATGTACATAGGCCAAATGCCAGAGGTTATATATTCAACAAAAAGAAATACATAGAGAATCTAGCTGTACTAAATTTCTGTCAGATGGTAACCCAAAGACTACATAGGATGGACTGGTATGCAATGATTTTCCTCCAGTTAAATTCACTAACACTCTTAAACACTGATATTGTGGTAAAAACTCTTCTGGGGCTAATGGGGTTTTGAAAATACTTTGCATGAAGACAGGGGAACTTCCACTGCAGCAACTTGCTTGTGCAATGCTTGAGAAAACATGCAGCCTTCATAACTATGCAAAAAGCACAAGCATCCATGAGCAGTTTCAGGAGAAGAAAAACAGCTCTGGCAACAGGCACAGCACCTCACTGATGCTACTAYTCACTAATCCCACTATTGAACTTCTTGGGTTCTGTTTAACGTTAAACATGGCCATGCTACCACACAGGCTTTCTCAGCCACACCATTTTACCTGAGAAATTATTCCTGGGCTACAATTGAGAAACACAGCTCAGTATATGGTTGAATACATCCCTATAGATCACCACATCCACACTGTCTTCCCAAACTCAAGCGTCTTCTTGAACCAAGGTGTTATATTTACTTTTTATACATCCACATATATATATTGTTATAGATCAATAACATTATTGTGTACATTATAAAATGTCTATCTAAGAGTAATTCAATAATTACAGTAGATTTGAAAAAGTTAATTCTTTCATTGTACTTTAAAAACATCTAGGGCAAAGATTTGGATTTCAGTGTTTCTACAGTTAATTTCAGAAGTGGGGCCTTTCAATAAGTTCTCTTGTATTTTTATGTTTTTCCTGGGTAATACTAGATACAGTATCCCAGAGGAGTGCATATTCCCAGTGGAACATGAATGAAGCATCCTCCTCAAGTGCAGCTGTGTCCCAAATCAGCAATTAAAAGCACAGTTTCCATGGCTGCTGCATTACTGAACATTCCAGCCAACAAGCACAAATGTTCTCCGCATTTACTTGCCAGGCAAGGGTTATGGTAAGATAGGTGGTAAACATGACATAACACACACAGTAAATGAAGAAAAAAACTAGTGCCCACAACAGGGATTTACAACAGATGTTGGCTGAATTTAACTGAATAAGTATTTCTTTTTCTGCCCTTTAAAATCAAAACAAACAAACAAACAAAMAAAAAAAAACATTGATGGCTTTACAATTGAAGAAGTGATATCTATAAATCAGCATGATCAATCGGGAAGGGAACTGAAAATAAATCTTAATACAACTGAGCTCCTTTGCAGGTATGGGAGCACACTTCCATCCAACTCACAAAATTTATTATTTTGAACAAGAATTAGTAGGACAAAAGCTAATATACAGAAATGGGTTTATTCTAATCACACAGGATATCCCCTGAAACCTCTTATAATGGCTGATTCTACAGTCTGGTTTTCTGTACTGAAACTCAGGAATACAATGCTGCTAGAAGGGACAGGTCATTCCAGCCACTACCTTTTGTGGCTCAGATATAACAGTGAAACCATTTTTGAAAAGCTAGGAGAGAAGGGAGAAAGCATAAAACAAAAATTTAGTCAAGAATACTTTAGGACAGAAAGCAATAAACTGAACTGTTGGTAGAAACACATCACACTGGATGCTTGTGTCAGGTTATATTCTCCCAATATCCAAGAAATTTAAATAGTACATTGCCACCACATCATCTATATTGTGAATCTGTAATTGTACCTTCTGATGGCAGACGGAAACTAATTTAACTTCATTTTTGTACTGTCAGCAGAAATAAAATACAGCTTGTTATTAAACAAGCGTGTGCAATTTACTTCGCACAAGTACGCGCACACTTTCTTTCCTGCAGAACCCTTTGGTCAAAGGTGGGAGTTCTCAATCTCTCTGCTCTATTCTAAACATTTCCTTTAGAAAGTGTTACCTCATTAAAGCATTCGGTTCCTAAGCACTGCCACTCCATGAGGAAGAACTGTCTCTAGATGGCAAAGGCATCTGAACACAGAAAATGAGGAGGCTGGAATTTCTACTGAGAGGTAAGTTCAGTAGGGAAAGAATGAAAAAAGGGAGACGAGAGGTGAAAGAAAAGAAAGCAGCTGTATAAAGTCTTACTGTCAATAGGATGTTACAAAATAACAGATACTGGGGGGCTAATGACAGGAAAGGGAGTGTCTACATTTCTTCACAGAATGAAGAACTGAAAATATCGCTTCTAATGCAGACATTTTTAATGAAAGTAAAGCAAGGTAAATGCATCATGGTACTTGGGCATTTTGGGATGGTTTGATGCATTTCCTTCCTTCTGATGACACAGATTTATTCACACTGGAACCCTTCTTAGGGGTGAGCTATGAAAATACAAGTTCTTCCATAAATCCTTTAAGGCTACAAATTCCTCATTATTCTTTCAAGGTGAGTATTTACATTTTTGACACAAAATAGAACAGCTTCATTAGCAGAGACTGAAAGACAACCACAAAGAACACTTAGCAATGCCACCAGAGGACCTTCAAGAGAGCAAAAAATTACAGGCAAAGGACCCTACAGGTAAAAGAGGAGACTGAACCTCTGGGAGCCCTTTCACATTTCCTCAATTTGGTAGCATACCACATTTCGGTTTTGTCAACCTACAGCCAGTTTTTGTTCTAACTATAACTATCTGTGAATTTGAATTGAATATGGCAAAGAATTTTAGGGTGACCAAAGCACTTTCTTTTTATGCAAACAAGCAACTGCCTGTCTTTAATTATTTGTCCCATTTCCAGTGATGAAACCCTCCAAAATGTATCAATAGGATGAATTATCCTTTCCTTCACTCACATTTGATAACTCTTTCAATTTATGTTGTCCAGAAGAAATCATTACGTTACTTAAAACGTAATGGTGACTCTTAAAATGATCCATTTCAAAGCAAGATTCTTTGRGAATTTACATTCTCCTTTCATTTGTGTTCCAAGAAAAATCTTAATCAAAGTTTACTTCCTTCCAGTTACACTTTTTATCAGGATTCTGAGAGGATTTGCTGCTTTAGAAAATATGCGTTTGGCTGTGTATTATTTTTAAATGTATACCGAAATCAAAATTGGTGGCACCGGATTCCTAAGCAGGAACCACAGTCAAAGATCAGGAATTGCTTTTCTGTGTGAGGCAAAAAAAACCCCATTGTTTATTTCTATTGGGTTTCAGGGTTCAGCATACATAACAGGACTCCCAAATTCTGTCTGGTGTTTGTTTACACAAAAAATGTCCCATATAGCAAGAGGTGAAATGCTTTCTTTTCTATTCCAACAACGACATTAGAGAACCCAGTCAAAACATTCCTTGACACAGTTAAACCTTGGCTTTCTTGTGAAGCATAAACATGACCATGTTTAACCTAGTCCTAGAATCAGATGATTGGTGTGTGCTGTGTAAAACTCTAGTCTGGTTCAAGGACGCTGCCAAAGCACAAGGCACTTCTGTCCATGCTGGGTGACTGCTATAACTGAACAAACAACTCCTCTTTCCACAGCTTGCAAAAGGAATTTCACAATGCAAAAGGAACGCTCAAATATTAAGCACTGAAGAGCATTTTTCTTTCATTTCCATCCAGCTACTACCTACATCTCCTTTCTCTCCCCTCAACATGCTGCACCCATGTCTAAAGAAAATACCCCTTCTTTTTACTCAAAGATTGGTTTTAATTGCTCCCACACATCTGGAAGACTTAACCTGAAAAATGCTTGTATGCTACAAATTTCACTTGTCTCAGTTTAAATATTGGAGGTTTTCTTCCTGACTCTAAACTTAAAAACAATAAATAGTAATAAAAATCAAATGCATTGTAGCTATTGATGAGAGTTGTCTAGACAACAAGACTAGTTATAAACAGTAACTGATGACAGACTACCATATGTTAACTTTCCATCATCACGCTAGAAAACATTATGATCACCTTTATGATAGCAACAGATTTTTTCCCCTCAAATGGAGATGGAATGCAATAAAAGCGCAACTTCTTCAGTTCTATAGGACATTCCTGTCTATAGTAAAGACAAGCATATGCACATACTGATCAAGCATTTGTGAAACAAATCAAGTTGCCAAATATGCAACGACTCTAACTGGTCTCAAAAGAATGGRAAGTAAAGATCTAAACATTGATCTAATTGATCCAAGAAAGCAAGTTTTACCTTGTGCATTTTGTTGAAATATTTTGTTCAGATCCAAAGAGGAAGCTCTGGAATGGGATTTCTGCGGCCTTGGAGGTGGAGTAGGGGGCTCTTCTCCCTTTCTCATGGCATCTTCTATTGATGTGCTGGAATAAGACCTAAGGAGGAACAGAAATAAACACAAAAATATCTTCTTATTTCAGAAATTCATTTTAAACAAATATAGTGAATAATAGCCCAAAATATACTGACCAGAACTCAAGTATTTGGTAGAAATTTCTTGCCCCACTGACTAAAAGTTCCCCTTTTTAACAAGACAGACTTATCTGGCAACAAATGGAGGAACTATGCACCTCGGGAAATGAAAGGGTTACACTTACAGGGCTATAGTTTCACTTTTTTTTTTTTTTTTTTTAAGACCTTTTATATTATAGTTTCAGGCTCTTCTCATGTGACTTGAGCTGCCAATGGAGCAGTTGGTAATTGTTCATTCATGGTAATTAATTCATTGGTAATTATTTATTCAATTTTGAATAAACCTGAGGAAAAAAAAATACAATTTTCCCTGTTTCTGTTGCTTGCCTTTCTTATCTGTGAGGTTAATGTTTATGCATTTATAACTTCAGTTTGCCGCTTGCAAGTACGCATTTTATAATTTATCATATTCTAACTACCAGAGTAAATTTTTCATAGAAAGCAGTCAGATTCCACAAAATCGAGAAAAACTGAATGGATGCAAAGTGACCAATACTGGTCAAATACATGTCTCAGTACACCGTTCTATGCTGTTCCAGACTGTTCAGATAATTCCGTATCACATTAATCCCAATGCACCATACTTGCTAAGAATTTTGATTTTGCTGAAGTGTCCAATATTTTTCAGCTGTTGCAGCTACCATTTTTTCTGCAAGACCAAGAGCTCTGTTCAAAATGAGCAATGACAATGTGAGATGTTACACTTACTGAAATACATTATGCATGACAGGCAAGACCAAAAGCACATTCAAGTAGAACAGAAATAACTCCCACTAATGGGAAACGGATCAGCTTTTTGCCAAGCAGGCTGTTGTTAGAACACAGCTCTTCAGCAGGACAGACATTTGGCAAAGCTCATCCTATGTTTCCTGATGTAAACTTTAATAAATACAGGAGTGAAAGCCATAATTGCTTCACAATTTACATGCAACACAATAACCTCTGCTGCTGCTGAATTTTTGCCTTGGTAGGGTTTTGAATTCCATAACCATATCATTTAAGACCTGATCCAAACCCTAGTTTTGTACCTTTACTTTCCATAATGCGTGRTGTATATTTTGATTGTATTAAAATTTTACAACTTAACAGTTTGACTTTTTTTTGTTTTGTTTTGTTGTTTTTTAAAAAGGAAGGGTAAAAGAGCAGCTACCAGGTAAAAACTTGCCTTGTCCAGCAGCACTAACACAGAGCTCCAAGACAATGAACCACTGCTGCCGCTACAGGCAGACCTGGGCACCTTCACAGCTGAGAGTCCGCACAGTTTGTGCTAGAAAGTCAGGCTCCTGAGGCAAGAGCTGTAATAAACTTGTATCATATCCTAGGTTGATCAGGCACAGATGAAGACATACAGCCTTGAGGTTATAGAGTCCCCTCAGCCATAGCTTAGCCTCAAGCTAGGGGGCTTAGGGGGCTCTATAACTTTGAGGTCGTATGCCTTACGTAGGTACCAGCTAACCAGAAGGTCTGGGCTGAAGAATGTGCTTAGGAATCTTTAGTCTGCACTTTTGCATCAAAGTACTTCATTCAAGCGATTTTTTCAAACTTGTTTAAGCATTTCTTAGTCATTTTATGACTCAGTAACACAGCAAAAGAATTTAAAACAATATAAAAAGTAAAAGCTTTGGATGGCAACATAAAAATGGCACACAGGGTGTTCAGTCTTCCTGAACGTAGGTCCTAAGAATAGAGGATTTCCATCTTAATTCATCATGCTATAGCCGATCTTCTCTTATTAGCAGACTTTGACAAACTTATGAGGAAGGAGCTCCTGATTATACTTTCATTACCTAAGAAAAAGAAATGAAGCCATCTGACCAGCTCAAAGGAAAAGTTTTAAGGTGCAATGCATGATATTGGTATACCAGAATGGTGAGCAGCCAAAACCAGTACTTAATCCACTTGCACGCAGTATTTTCTGACACAGACCTCACTTTTCTGTCCTTCAAGTATCCAAATTCAGTGGTTGTCATTTTTAGTGCACAACTGTGTAAGTCCACTAAGTCCTTCTATCATACACCAACCAGCCAGAGTTAAGCACACACTCGGCAACAAAAGCATACACTCACCCACATCTGTGAGTTGAGCTACTACTGCTGTTTCCCTGGGACTGTGCAGTGTCTCCCTCCATATGCGACCACCACGCAGGTTTCAACAGCAGAAATTGTTGAAAATGTTTCCCCCAAAAGGGGTGGTGTCTGCTGCCCTGCCACGACACTGATGGGCAGGCCTGGAGGCAGTCACCACCCTGATGAGGCAGTGGGGCTGGGCAGATAGGCAAATGTCCCAGCACCATATGACCAGAGATTGCAGGCCCCTAGACAGTATCTAAAGAAGGGTCTGTAGCTTACAGATCCCACTGGATAAATCTGTCTTTGATCTGATCTGTACTTCCAGCACAAGACCACCAATAAATTTGCAACACCAGTTCTTAGACCTTGTGTTTAACATCAGAGGAATATGTCTTCTGAAACAGAAATGAAAGCAGTACCTGGATCTCGGTCTGGCTTTAAGTGCATTAGACTCCTGAGCAACTAAAAAAGAAAAGAAAAAAGAACTGTTAAAACATAATATTTTAAATAAATAAATAAATAAATAAAATTGCAGGATCAGTGATTATTAAAAATGTCAGTGTTGCAAATGTGGATGTGAGAGTGCGCTCCCACATGGGCAATGAGGATTTAATTATTTTCACTTCTCCTTCCCCTTGGTTTCTGTGGTGTATAAATGTCCTAAGCATTCAAAAGCTCAAGCGTAGTCAGAACTTCACCTTTTAAATTGGTTACCAGAAAGCAGGAACTGCAACAGATCTGATAGCTCTGACCAGCAGTCCAGGATGTAGTTATGACGAAACAGTGCCACCAGGGAACACAGGAAGAGCATAAGCTTCCCACAGAGAACACCTCACTCCTAGTCTAGATATCTAGTAGTTGTTCTGCTTCCCAAAGCATGAAGATTTATGTCCTTCCTAAATACTTCAACTAGTTATCACAAATGTACATGTTCTTACCATGCATACAATTCTTTTGTGCATCTGACTGAGACAAATTTGACATTGGGGAGGAATGATATTTTGAGGTAGAAAGTTTTATAGGCTGTGTTGATCAAAAAATGTCTATCAATGGAAAAATCTGCTTCTTTTATCTGGATGAATTCTGAATGCCATGCCACATCTAGGTTTTACGTGATAGGAAAACAACAGTGCTGAATTACCTCCTTTGGGCTCTTTCCTGGTCTATATAGTCTTTTCATACCTTTTCTGTTGCTTTCCTTACTAACATAAATAATCTTGACAAAATATATCTGTTTGATTGCTGTAAAATTCCACTCACTGAAAGAGATATCCTCAAGGTATTACAGCAGCATAAATGATCCCAACACACAAAAGATGAATTCTTGTGTTTTTCCCATTATTCTGTTAGTTGGGGTACAACACTATAGGGAAGCAAGTAGGCTGGGAATAAAAAAATATCTCAGTGTTTCTAGCTTCCTTCAGAAATATACCTACTTCCAAGTCAGATATTTATCACGAGCTGCTATACAGCACTACCTGAGATTACTGAAGAGTTCTTCAAAATGCAGAGCAGGAGCTGCCTGTGGTAGTAGTTGGCAAACACTGACTTTCTAATGGCTTGCATGGTATCACTGCATGAACCCTACATCAGAGGCTTCAGATGCACAGAAAACTATAGCATGCGCCATGTGCATAGCTACACACTATTTCTTGATAAAAGAAGCTGCTTTTAGGGCTGCACAGTGCTAGTTGGTGCTCTGGATGGAATAAACCCAAACATAACTGGCAGAGATACAAAAATACTTATAAACCAATTTCTAGTAGATTACTGTCATCAACAAACTGACTCACAGTCATTCCAGATTTCTGTATAACAAAATTTTATCAGCACTAAAGAGGAGGGGAGGGAATTATTATTAAAATATGCAGTGGTGATAATCCTCCTCTTTCTGTGTCAAACTCCCAGAGAATACAGCTTTAGAAACTTCCCTACAGCCATATGACCCAATTTTTCCAATGCTGAAATCACTGATTATTAAATTACCTGCACAATTATTAAATATATACCATTTAGAAATAGGAAGTATAATCCTCTCCAAGCTAAGCCATGTTTAAGAAACTTCAAATTTTCCTTCTTCTATAGAGACAGTAATTCTGTTCATACTTCTTTTAGAACACCTCACAAAACTGCAGGTAAAACTGACATTATAACTCTCTGAGCACATCTGGTTGAGGTAAACAGGAAAACACAAAAGGAAGAGAGAATCTTGAAATGACTAGTAATAAAAAATTATAGCAATATAATACTACTGCCAAGGATTTCTTTTCAGGCACTGAGAAATCAGGAAATTCAAGGCTTCAATTCCACAATACCCAGACTTAGCCCTAGTTTGAACCTTTCATAAAATAAAGTATATGATACGAAGTACAATAAAACAGGTAGTTCATTATTTGGACATGCAAATAACTACTGTTGCAACATTTTTATAAAGTGTGCAGATATTTTGTTATGCTCAGTTTGTGCATACTTTCTGTGTGAGATGCAGGTTTATACACATTCACAATACAATCAGAATGATACAAAACTATTTACCGAGTTCATGAGTCTTCCATATTCCTAATACTATGTATACGTAAACCAAACTTGCATGAAACTGATAAAAAAGATCAAAGCTGCTGAGTAAATTAATTACATTTATTATTTAGAATTTTATATAGTTCCTGAAGTAGTATGGCCAGATGAACTGAACACTCTGGTCTAGACTAATTAAATTCATATACGATGAACTCATTCATTCACATCATGGGAGAGCACAAAGGTTCCCATTTTGTGCGTTTAACTGCTCCCAACACCTCCCCAGCCCCTCCACCCCCCAATTAATACAACTTCATTCTAACACTCCTAAAGACACAGACTGAGTAACCTTTGGCTGTAGCCTAATGGGTTATGCTCAACTGGTGCCTACCTGCTTTAAAGGCTGAAGACAGGCTGGGAAGTTGTACTATGAATGGTGCAAGCAGGCTACAGTGCTAAGGAAAAAAACAAAAAAGTTCCCCACTAGTTTAAATCATCTGTGCACTGACCCAACTCTTACCTCTTATTGATGACCTAGGCAGAAATGTAGAATGTAAATGTTCACAGTACTGGCCCTTAATCCTTCAATAATCTAAGGCCAACGATGATCTTTAGAAGCCTACATAGAGGGGCCAGATTTTCTGACATATAAAGGTTTTTTTGAGCATATAAAATTTTTACTGACTTCTAATTGCTAGTTCTCCTGATGGCAAAGAAAACTTTCCTGTAATGAACTACAGCAGTATCACCTTTCCTAAATTTACATAAATAGCTTGAATCAATAACCAAAACAAATGTAAATTTTCTCCTGCTTCATCCCAACTGAATTTGCATCCTGAAGGTCAATGATTACAATGACCTTTCAGAATGATGATCAGTTTTGAAAGAATCACTCAATTATTGTGTTGTAGCTAGCACACGAGAGAGACACACACACATTTTGACTTCTAAAATGAATTTCACCATGCAGCCTGAGAGGGGGGCCCTGCTCAAATCCTTAATGTCCAGGACAGCAAGGGTGAAGTTCCTCAAGTGACAACAGTCAGCACAATGGGGCAAAACTCTGCCACCGTCTTCCTTGGTATACAAACATGGCAACACTGCTAAAGGAGTACAGCAACRTCCAGAAGACTCCTTGATTAGGAGATGAAGGACAAGGGAGGAAAATGACAGTGGCAAAGGAGATACACAGGCTACAATAGTTTCTTCCTAAGTGTACCAAAGATGGAATTGCTGAAGTGAAAATACAACTCTTCCAAGGGAGTTCCTGGACAAAACCAGGGGAGGAGAAGAGAACTGAAATCCCGTCACCAACTCTCCCCTTTAGAGGGATGTACGTGTGAAGGAGAAGCAGCAATCATTCAAGAATAGGAGCTGAAGATAGGAAGTCTGGCAGCTGCCAAGTGTTTGGGAAGAAGCCAGGAAAAAAAGAGTTGGGAAATGAGGCATGCAGCTGCTGAGTGGCCACGAATAAACTGAGCTACAAGACAAAACTGCTAGGACAGACACTTGGGTCTGTTTTCTTGATCAAGGATATCTTCATGACTAAAGACATTTATAAAAAAGGAAAAGAAAACAGGTCAAGGTTTTATATTCTCTAGAACCAAGGAGAGCTGCATGCACTCTTACCACTCTAGGAAAGAGATTAAAAAAAGAGGAAGACCAGGGAGTTCTGATAATTGAACACATGGGAAGTTTCTGGAGCAACTAAGCAACTTTTAGATATGCCATTCCAGAAATAAATTTTTCTGGTATGATAGGAACAAAGAGGGTATGTTCAAGTTGGAGAGAGAAAAATCAAAGGTGGTTTCACAAGAGAAACACCTCTGAATAAAAAGCTTGCGTTGGTGCCACAGGGTCTGTGTCTCCAAAAGGCTATCTACCCTTAATCTCCCTAATGGAAAATATGAAAGCTTGGTTTCTACAAAAAAACAGATCATTTCAGAATAGTTACTGAAACACGAAATAATTTATTTTATACTTGAGAATGGCTTTTTAATCAACAGATACAGTATTCTTACTCTCATATCTCATTTACAGTACAAAAAAATAAAACTCAGACTCCTCATGAAATGCTATGTTAATGCATTTCCCAGATAGGAAGAACACCACATCTGTTAAAAATAAGGGAAAGAAAGCAAGAGAACCTTTTGACAACTTTAAGTACTAATTAAGCCTAGTTTTGCAAGTAGCAGTCATCACGAGGTAAAAGATAATTTCAGTAGTAAAATATTACTAGAGCAAAAGGATCTTGAAAAGTCAGGTTACATTAATTTAGGTTTACTGTGATATAAAAACATTTGATTGAAATTCTAATGGAAGTGTCACACAAATTTTTTCTTCTTACCTGTTTTCACAGTCAAGTGCTGAAATTCCTTTGGTATTGGTTTGATAGCAATGCTTGTTTTAAGAACTTAATAAAAAAACAAAACAATGAAAGTTACTTTAAATATGTGCAGGCAAAATCAGGTCTGAGAAAGGAATATCTAGAACAACACCAGTTAGAACATCCCATAACACCATACATACCCCCAAAAGAAATCAACAGTAACCAAATACCCTCAGAACACCCAAATATCCCCAAAAGTAAGTCCATTTTTCAGAATGCAAAAGTCATGAATAGAAAGGCCTACACCCAACTTGCCAAACAATCCCAAATTTTCAGAATTTGGGGGTGTCTAAAACCAAGGACTCATGTTTTAAAGATATAGAGCCTTCACAAAGAGAGCAATGGAACATGCAGCCAGCAGCAACTGGGAGAGCTAGACTTATCTGTCTGAAATTGTAAACCCATAAACTGAGGGCACACAAGAGACTGACTGCTTTTGGCAGCTGAAGCCTAAGCAACTTGCCCCAGGGAATGTCTTATGGCACTGACAGARCTAGGCTTAAAATTTAGGAAATCCCAATTCTTTGTGCTTATTCCCCTTCCACCAATGTCTGTGCATCCTTTATTAATAACTTTTATAGCAAGACATTCTTAATGTACTGTAGCATATTTCAATACACTATGTTATAAATTACCACTTGGAATGAAATCTCTCGCCTCCCTATGCCTTTACTAAATAAAACATATATGGGTAAGGTCTGAGGTGCAACATTAGTTGTCTTAGGACTGGATACACTTTAGAAGATATATTTTTTATCATTCAGATATTTTTCTTCAACTCAGCTGCTGTCAGTGAGTTCTCTCTTCAGATCTATAGCAACACATGGCCAGCTAAGAAATTAAACATACCACTGATTCTGTTGGCAAACACATGGATCACCAATTAACACACAGAACTTAATGGTAAAAAAAAAAACAACACTATTTACTTGAATACCTTGTTTATCATCTTTCTTTGCATCTTGTATCAGGGCAGAGTTATCAGGTACCTCTTCAGCTGATGTCTTCTGAAGACGAGAGAGACGATTGATTTATTATGCTGATTAGTATAGCAGAGACACACACACATTTCCACAGTCAAATATTTAATAATAGAGACTAACAGAAATAAAGGTGATAGTCTTTCCTGCACCAAGACTTGCTTTGTGAGAAAAAGAAACATAGACAACTTTCAAAAATGCAACTATAACTATGCTTTTCAAGCTACACCAGTTCCTGAACACCTGAAATTAGTTAAAATGGCACTTCAACCATGAATCATGAGGGACTAAGGACCATATGCAAGGAGAGATTTCTCAAAATGGAGCAATGTCATTCTATGTGTTCTTTTCTCTTTGGGTAAAAGAACTGTATTAGGCTTGAGAAAACCTTCTGTAGTCTCTTCACATACGTAACAAGCTCCTCTCCATTGCAGTAGTTCTTTAGTCAAAACTTAGGCCATACCGCAAAGTGGCCTCTCCATTTAAAGTGTTTTGGCTGAGATAACTGATCCTTCATCTACTCTTCTCTTTCAAAATGTAACCATAGAGATGGGAAAAACAGTTTCATGAGCATGTCTTTTGCAGATCCATTCAGACCTCTGATGGGAAGACAGGGAACTTCGCCTCAGTCTTATTCTTAAACTCTTTTTTATTTCAACAGTAACTTAAAATATAGGCATTTGCTTTCTTGGAACTGCTACTTACATCACCAAGAAGTAAACAGGAAGAAATTCTACTACCATTATTTATGAGAAAAATGATAGAATCTATAGCCAAAACAACAATAGAACAAACATTAGTAAACCCAGGCTTCTCTATACACAAAGAGATGCTGTTTTTTCCCAGGGGCCTGGAAGACGCTACGATCCATTGGGCCTTAAAAAATTGATTCAGAAACATAGATTTTGTAGACTGTTTTTCAAAACCAAAAATCCCAAGTCAATAATTCAAGAGGGCCATGTTCAGAGTAAGGGGCTATGAGATCTATTTTATAAAGTTGCATGTGGGATTAAGTAATGCTTTTGAGGAAGCAACATAGCAAAAACACAGCCTAAGTGCTCTGAAAATGTCTGAACAAACCACTTAACTTTCCTAGTTAGCCCTGATGCTCTAGTTATTACAGTCATAGTTACAAGGAAGAAGAGAGAGAGAGAAAAACAAAAACCCTTGTGAAGTGATCTATCATATTGTCTGAGCAGGAGTGTTTGAGAACTGGTGTCACTAAATGAGTTGAAACTTCAGCTAATTTGATTCAAGGATTGCATGACCTCTGCTAAGTGAGGGACTCCCTTTCCCTGCTGTCTTTGTCTGTTCTTAATAATTTAGCCAGCAACAAGGTAAGATCCAAGATTGACTTTTTCTGCTACAAACATGACTTCAGTCCAAGTATTTTAGCACCTGAAATCAAGTAAGGATAATAAATGTCAAAGAAATATTTATAGCTTGGTATATGGAGAATTTCCAGTTCCCTATACTGCAATAACACACATCCATCTGCTAACAGCATTAAAGCTACGTTTTTAAAACAGATAGCATCTGAAAATAGAAAACTACAGTGTACACAGATAGCTGTTGTATTTAATGTTTTACTATTAAGCTGATAATTAGATTAGAAATTAATTATCTAGCCTTGGGAAGACATTTTTTTCCTGGACTCAGGCCTACATAGAAATTCAGACTAAGCTCAGTGCCTCTTTCACACTCTTCTGTATTCTTTTAGCTGAAATCCACTCCTGCAATATCCAGCTGAGTGGAGCCAGAATACTGAAAAAAAAAAAGAGTTTAAACAGGAATAATTGGAATTTAGAAGTGGAAAAAAAGACTTCTTATCCCATCTAATACATCCCTCTGGCCAGTACAAGAGAATTATTCTTCAGGGCTTTGTCAAGTCTAGTTTTAACTGACTGGAGTGATGGAAGCTCCATCTCTTCCTTTGGGAGAAAGCTGCACATTTGAGCAAAGCTCCATGCTAGCAAATATTTCCTGATATTAAGCCTGTATTTTTCTTCTTTTTTAAAGTGATCCCTTTAATGCTGGCTTGATCCAAGATTTTTTCCCAGTGAACTCAGCTCTCTCAGACCTGGAATGTTTACTGGAATGTATGTCTTTTCACCCCTAGATTGTGATTTGAAATCCACTCTCAGCTTATAGTGACTGGAAGCTGTGGTTGTAGCATATGTTCTTACAGATCCCTGTGAAATAGGTTAACTTGTAGTCCCATTCTGAAGGTGCACATATTCACACAACAAAAGCAGTGCACCTTCTCTGTTGCTGAGCCAAGGGCTGGTGGAAGTTGAAAAATCCTTTTGTGACTTGCAGAAACACTTCCAGGCAGGAGGTGAAGTGCCCAGGCAAAAGCAAGGTGAGGGAGCTTTTGCTGTTGCTGCGTTGGGTGTAGCTGAGTTATTCAAAGTATTTTGATTTTCATGCTTCTTCGCTCTCTGGCACCTCTCAACAGAAAAGAAAAAGCAGACACATTGTAGGAAAATAAAGATCTTGGCAGAATGGGGGTCTTTTTTATTTAGAAAGGATATTTGAATGTAGGGTTTTCTTTTGAGATCCAAGATACATAACTGAATAACTTCCTCACTAATTAAGTGTTTAGCATCTTTGGTTGCAACAGAAATTGGAGGTGGGGAACCATGAAGGAGGCTGGTTGAAGTGAAAGAACAGATTTATTGTGCTGAGCTGGTTTTAACCCTTGGAGGACACCTGGGATCCAGGTTGTGAATGAGGAAAATGATGGGAGGAGAGAGAGGCAAATGCTGGAGCTCAGTGCTGTAGCCACTCCCTGCAGCTGACTGCAGGGCTGTGAACCTAGTCTCTGTGTCAAACCAGCCTGACATTTGGCAAGTCCAGGCTCAGACATGGCAGATGACATTGCACTGTGGTTAAATGTGACATGTGACTACTTCTGTCACATTATGATATTGCAGAGGCCAGGTTACACATCTCCAGAGTATGGGTGGCAGAACAAGCTAGCTGCCTTTTCTCCTCCAGGTAGGAGGGATGACATTGGCCTAGTTACCTGCCTTTCACAGGGAAAGAGAGAGAGAGAGGGCAAGAAAGACAGAAGTTCAAGTGCTGGACAGGACTCAAAGTTTCAGAGCTGTCAGTGCCAAGTCCTCAGCACTGACGTGTCAGTGCTTGTTCACGAAGTGTCCTCGGGATCAGGTTCAGAATTTCAGCCAGATAATTCGATGATCCTTGCTTCATCGTGTGGCTTTCATCACATTAGAAAATCTGTGTCACTCTTCAAGTGACGCTGGTGGTTTGTTCTGGGAAGATGTGGCAGTGTCTTTTAAGAGAGCTGAAGGCTTCATTCTTCATTTCTTGCTCCACATATGGTGAGGAAATGCCAACAAGCACTTTGTCAGTCATTTCCCTGAGGATCTAGGAGCAATTACAGCACGTCTGCTCTGTTACTTGCTGGTACATCATTTTTACTACACAGTTCATGAGACAGGTGAAAACCTTATAATGAAACTGTTAGCATCCTCTCTTCTCCCTCCCTCAGATAAAACAGCAGAACTGCTGGCACAACTTTGCTCTGCAGTTTTTCTAGAATGAGTCAAAGGTGTCTGTTGTCTATTTTTTGAATGTCAGAAAAACCTCCTAGGCCCTGCTACGCAAAGGAATTGCATAGAAAGGTTATTTGCCCTGAGGACTGGCCAGGTTAAATTGTGCAAATACGCCAGTGAGATATTGTTCAGAAAGTTACAAATGAGAGCTTAGTTGGTGAGTTATCCCTGCTTCTTGCTCCATCTCTTGGTCATTTCTTCACACACTGCAGTCTCCTTGCAAAGCATTCCTCATTCAAAATTATTTCATTCTTTATTTTTTCCCCTGAGAAATTGTACTCTGTATGGATTGCTTCCCAGTTGAAAGCTTTGTTAATTAGCTATGCTCTATTTCAAGGTTTATAATATACTTCTCTGTGTGCTGTACAAATTAGCATGCCCCCACTATCTTTAGGAGGGCTTGAACAGGCTGCTGCAGCTTGGCAAAAGCAGAGAAGACAGATTAGCTTCCTGTGGATTTTTTTTTTTTTTTTTTTCTCTTCTGGGTGAGCCAGGCCATACCTAAAGCATCATTCCCTAGCAAACATTGTTTCATGTGAAATTTAGCAGCTGAGTGTGGAGCTTCATTTAATTTTCTGTGATCACAGTCACACAGCGTAAAAATAATTGTGGATCCTTGTTTCAAGAGGTAACATAAGATCCTCTAAGCTCAAAAGCTGCAACACCAGGACTCTGGTAAAGGGCTTTGCAAGCCTTTCCTCACTTTTCTCAAGCCAAGACCTGCTCCATATCAGGCTGTAAACTTAGGGGGCAACTTTAAAATACCTCATTGCTGAGTATGCGAGGAAGCAAACTTAAAATGTGCCTGCTGCAGGAATTTGTGTGGGTAAAATTTGATCACTCTGATGTTCATGGGAAATGAATGAAGAAGCAGTATAAGCACGGCCACAGTGAATTAATTTGGAAAGTTAAACAAATTCTAGTCAAAATTTTTTTTTTCAGCTTTCACTGAGCTTTGCTGCAAGTCCAGTTGTGTAAAACCATCTGTTCTCTTTCAGGGCAATCTTAATAAGTGCCACTGATAATATTGCAACTCCAACCTTTAGAGGATCTCTGAGCCTTTATTTTGGTCCCTTAAACATGAGGAGTTGCAATCTTGCCATCTTGTTTGCACTCAGAACATTTGATGATGGTAAATCTGTCATCTCTCCTTGAATAAAATCACTCCTTCCTGACAGTCTCTCTTATTTGAAGCAAATTCCTGTTGTGCTTTAAACAGTTGCTTATTACTGACTGGCATAAATTAATGTCTATGCTGTGACTTATAGTCACTCACATTAGATTTATATGTGTGGTAATTGCCCTGATAAAATATGTTCCTACTGTAGATGAATGGGTGAAATGCCTCCTGGAGACTGCCTATTGCCAGCTTCTCCTATGTATATGCTGTAGTTCTTTGACAAGTTAACTCAAAAAGCAACTTTTTATAGTGAAAAGCTCTTTAAAATATTTTTCAAAGTTTTCATACAGCATCTTCTGGAGAAAATTTTTAATCAAAATAAAATCATTATTTTTATTTCACTTCATGTTCAAATTTCCATTTAAACTTGATTCCTAAAGAGAAACACATTTCATTTTAGCTTTTGCTCCTTGCTTCTTTGTTCTTTCCCCCTGCAAAAAGGAGAGAAAAATATGTGAAAAAAAGAAATACACACACATGAAAAATGCAACAAAGCACAGGAGAAATCTTTCTTATGATTTTACTTTCCTCAAAGGCAGAAGGAAAAAAAAGTACCAGTTTTTCTCACTTTTATTACCTTTTCCACATCTTCTAACATAAAAAAGAAAATACATCAAAATGCTTGTCCTTCACTTTCTCAGGCTTCTGAATTGTTAAAAATTCTTTTGGGTGGAGAAAGGATGAGGAGGGAAGAGAGAAAAGTGAAGAAAATTAGGAAGGAAGAAGGAAGGAGGAATCAACAGCCTAAATATCTAATACCTGAAAACTGCATAACAACAAAAGTTCACTGGAAATGAAAAAAAAAAAAGAGGGTAAAAATGGCCAGAGTGAATAGATTTGGAAAGTTACATGTTTAAAATATATCTGCATACCAGGATTGTTTATAGGGAGAGCCTTTTTTTGACAAATTATATTTTTCAGCAGGAAAACTTCTTCCAACTTTGTTGCTTTGATCTGAAGTGAAAGTTCTTTTTTCAGGAACCCTCTTCTCTATTAAAGTTTCTGAATCTTAAACCAACACCTTCTCTATTTTATTTGATTATATATATGTTGTACATTTCTGGAGTGGATATATCTCAAAGGACCATTGCAGAGAGCACAGCATATATTCATAATATGCTGTAGGCTGGAGAGCTGTAAAAAAACCTCTGCACAGGACAGCATACAACTGCACAGAAGGGAGTCTGGAAAAAAACTTAACCAGAATCACTAAGGGAAACTTCTGCTCTTACCACTAGCATCATGAGGTCTTTACTTTCCGCAAAGCCCAGCAACGAGCTCAGTCTCTGAGGTCTCATCTAAAAGATCTCATGATATGCATTTTATCTGTCCGAGGATAAACTGCTTGATGGGTTCTGCTGGGATTTGAAGCTGTGGTTCTATGAAGTCTATCTATCTGCCTCAAACCAGTTGCTTAGATTTCTAAACCATCCCTGGTACATGACCCACAGAAGTCTTGGGAAGAGCAGTGTTTTGTCTACTTACAGAAAAGTGTCATCCAGACAAAAACCAAAAATGACTGCTTGTGTGGAGGGATGTCTTTTGTTCGCCTGTATCTGAAAGTATTGGGTTGTGCATTTTGCAGCTCCAGTCCATCTTTTCTCCATTGGTTCTGGCAAAAGTGAAGGAGCATTTAGCTCCTTTCCAAACACTTGTGGTATTTTTTCCACAGTTGCTGCACTGCATGTAGTGTGTAGTGTTCCATTGACTGGAAAACATCCAGAGGATGGCAGAGGAAGACCTTTCCTCCCATCCTTTAGAAGCAGGAAATGCTTTAACAGGGACCTCAAGGGCATTTTATGGTGGTGGCCTTGGTCCAAAGGTCAGAGCTGGTCTGTCAGTCTGTCCTCAGCTAGGGAGCCACTGAAAAGAAGTTCCTAGCTTCTCTGAAACTGAACTGGATTGTGCTTATCTGCTGACTGCTTCCCTTGTTTGCTCCAGCTCACCATGCTCACAGAGTCCATCTAGCTCGGCCTCCAGGAGAGGGAGTCAGAGGTGGTTGTGCTTAGGCGGTAATTCCTGTGCCTCATGGTCTGACACCTCCCTCTTTGAGAAGCTTTTCTCTGCAGTGACAACAATAACAGAAGATCCCTTTTCTGGTTTGGTCAAGGTTGGAAGCTGAGCTCGTGTTTGTATATCCTGGCTGTTGAAATGGAAAGTGTGAATTTTACAGAAAATTAAATCTGCAGAAAAGAAGAATGATGAAGGGGGAGGGGGTCACCCTGGAGAAGGAGAGACTTGCAGATGGAGATCCCATTATATCCAGACCTCACAGTGTCTCCCCAGTCATTCATGCCAAGTGCAATGTGTGCTGGGTGTGAGGCAAAAGGCTTCAGACTTCGCCAAAGAAAGAGGCCTCAGCATGTGTTGCTGTGTTTAGCACTAAAGTCGGTATGGACCCTGGCCAGCTGCCAGTCACACTGGCATTACTGATATTAGATACCATTGTGTTAAGCTTAGCACTTTTTGCAGGCCAGAGAAATTCCTTTTGTGTTTCCTGTACTCCTAACACATTTAAAAAAGAGTTTCAACTTCAGAAAGAAAAGGCACAAGTAGTATAAACAAACTGCCGGCAACCAGCAGGCACAGGCGGGAAAGAAGGCTGAGATGAAATCAAGATGAAATCACCCTTGCTGTACTCAGTGTGGATTGCGGTTCATTAGCTATTAGGCTTGGGCTGAAGTTTTATAAATAACAGGGAAAGACATTCCCCCATTCCCTGAATTGCCTTTTGCAGAAGTGCTATTAGATCACTTGAGAGAATTGGAAAAGAGAAGTGGCTAATTAGAGCCACGGGGAACTGCACATTGGTGATGCCAGTTGGCTTGTGTTGACCTGTTTGTGACTGCAAAGTCAGTTTGGATCCATTTTTTGGTGCTTCGTGATTTTTCTTTCTTTAAATGACATAATTTTATAGTCTAGGAAAAGCCAGAAATAGTGGAAGAAAAGAAATAAGTGTGTGTTCTTTCCAACATTCCTCCATGAGGCGACCCATGCCAGTCCCAGCCCTCAGCCCCAAACTCCATGCTAGGTAGCTGCGTGAGATAACCTCTTGAGACACTTTCAGCTCTCACAGCAGGATTTGCAGATTCTATGATCTTGGGCTTTTTGGTAACATATTCTTTTATAACTATTAAAAACTGGGGTAAAGTAAGCTAAGATACAAGGTTTCAGAAAATAGGACTGTTCTTAATGGTTGGTGTACCATCATCCTTTAAAATGAGAAGAAGAAACAAGACTATGATAATATCTAGGTAGGCTCCTGCTGATACTGGCAATGGTCCCAATGTTGTCTGCACCCTGCTGTGTTTTAATACCACTGCAGGGTCTTGCCAGCACTGTGAATCCATGCAAAAATTGAAAGCAAGGCAAGGCACAAATGTGGCAAATAGCAGAGGTATATTTAAGAGCTCAGCTTGTGTTAAGCTAGTTCTTTAACTGCCTAAAAGGCAAGCAGTTATTCCCAGCCTGTGTGAGTAGAATGTTTCCAGAACGTTTCTCATCACGTTCTCCATTGTCCCAATTTTATTGCTCGTCCTTTCTTGAGATCTGCCTTTCTGCTTTCTTTCCCTCTTGTTGTCACCACTGTGACTGGTCAGCTTGTGAATTTATCCCAGGAATGGGATGGGAATGAAAGCCCTGTAGAATGGCTAGGGGAGAGAAATCCAGACAGAGAAAGTAACTGGTGACAGGTCCACAGGGAAGTTATCATCCAGTTACTGCTACCAGTCTTTCTACTAGTTCAAGTGATGAAGGACCAAGCTGTGAGCCTAGTAATCCCAGTCCAGTAGGTGCCCCGTGGGTGGAGGCCACTATGGTTCTATATGAAACTTTTTCTACTTTTTGAATTCCTACATTGTTTCTTGTATGAAAATCCATAATAGATAACAGATGTCTTGTGTTTCTCTGCTTTCCTCGCTTCACACCTGCCAGCTTCAATGAATGAGATGAACATCCTGCATGTGAAAGCTTCACTCAGCTCAGCCTGGATTCATCTTGAGATGGGGCCTTCTTGCAAGCTGAAGGAGGCAGGGGTTCTATGGGAATATGGGCTTGCAATCATGAAAATAAAGATGGTAACTTAGCGTGTATAATCATGCTATCTATATTAATATTGCATAAGCATTTTCCAGTTTTGTGTCATTGTCTTTCTATCCTTAATGATTTTTATATAGATTTTAAAAGGGTATGATTATAATTATATTGCAGAGTAGAATTATGTCTATGGGGAAGCAATTTTATGTCTTGTCTGTGAGAGAATTGCTCAAATGTAGCTGGTGTTCAAGTGTAGCTGGACAGAGGTGCACATTCATAAGAGTTCATAGCTGTAGTTTGAAATATATTGTTAATTCTATGTATTTGAGTGCCTGTAAATTTTCAAACAGAAATAATCTTGTAATTTCCCTAAAAGTTAGAAAAGTACATCATTCCCATTAACAGCCACTTTTATGTCATTTTTAATTGTAAGGTTTGTTTCCATGTTATTCTCTCCAGCCCTTTAGGGAAGAAATGCTTCTCTTTCCTCCTCTTTTTTAATTCAAAAATAGATACAAGAATACAAAATGTCCAGTATAAATTGCACTGAATATAGGCATGCTTTGGTCCACTGGACAGAAATTTAAGAGAGTTATGAATATAGGAGAAGGAGTGATATTTTAGTGATTGTTCTATAGTTCTATCTGTCATGTTGCTACTTGCATTTGCTGTAAATCTGTACCAAATCTGAGACTATAATCCACCTCAGATATTCCAGGAATACTGAGGAAATGGGGAGTCATTGTTTATAAAATTCTGGAAAGGATGCACTTTAAAAGCAGCCATCTTTGCATAGCCTCAAAGTTAAATTTGGCTGGCAGCCAAATCCGCCAGTAGGTTGGAAAGGAATCTGTGAGCAGACTGTAGATGCTGCATACAGCCCACTGGAGAATGCTCTCAGCCATAAGGACATAAGGCAGGAATGCTCCAGTGTTCCTACAACAGGGTGGACAGTCTGGGAGGGACAATCAAATGTAATTCAGCCGTCTTTATTGCTGTTCAAAAGATGGAATTTAATGCCTGAGTTTACAGGAATTAGAGAGGAGTCAGCCTTTCTGTTTGACACAAATGTTGCTTTGAGCTGTTTCAGGCACCATAAAATTTTACTCAGATCTGCTCAGACATGAACATTCACCTACAAAAGAGTGTGAAAGGCTGCGACAATGTAATGTGAATGGTGGCTGAGAATAAATGAGATCAGAAAGTCTTAACCATTTCTTTGCTAGCTGATAATGATTGAAAATCAATTAGAAATAAGCAGAGCAGTGACAAATCCTATGAGCAAATCTTAAAACAGGAGCTCAGTTCAGTTTAGGATATCATTAGGGTCTTTGCTAATTCACATGTGTTTGTACACAGGAATAATTTCCAGGCGTTTCAAGTAAATGTTCACAGTGTTAAAAAAGTCATGAATTTCAGCTTAAAAAATCTACTACGCCTGGCTTTTTGGACTTTTTGTTGTTGTTGTTTTAATGCTATCTTTAATAGTTTTAAATCTTAATGTAGTCATGAAGCAGATCCGCTTTGATATGGTTGAGATCAGAAATTATATGCTATAATGTTCAAACAGATTACAAATACTCTACTATTTGAAAGAAACAATCTTCTCATTATTCTTCATGGCCGGACTGAATGAGCAATAGCTATGTGACAATTTGTATCTAAGCTGCTGAATCACAGTTAGTAATCCTGTAGCTGAGTTGCCATGTTAAGAGCTAAATTTAATTTTCCAAATTATTAAGAAAAAAAACAAGTGCTTAGCAGTGGCTAATGTAATTAAGATTGTAATAGATTTCAGTTACAAAAAGTGACAGGAGATAAGGAAGTACAATGAAGGCTGAACAAAAGGCTATGCTTAGCTCAGCGTGGAACTCCCCAGAGACAACTTATGAAGTCCAGGGAAGATAAACATGTCACGAAATTAATTCCAAAGTGTTTTGTAGAAGCATTTCTGTCTCCACCTTGAAATTGCTTTGCTGTCCTTCCTAGCTATAAAAAGTTCAGTCAACCATTCAGAGATCAGAAATATCCTCAAGTTATGTAAACAAGCATAGGCTACTGAAAGTGAACTGATAAAGCAAATAATTTTCCAGATGAGCCACAGAAGCCACAGAAATAGTTAACAAATGGGTTAATAAAAACCAGAGGTGTTCATTGACAATAGAAGGTTTGGCTGACTGCATTGTTTGTTGTACTTCGCCTGGATGTTTTCTGGAATGTAGTTAGCCAGAAAAAAAAACAGATGGTAGTGTGCAGATCCTCAAACCCTTCCTGAGGACTGTGCACGAGGTCCAGGCTGGTTCTTTGTTCAGCCTATAGTGGTGGGAGCAGAGTGTGATACTTGCTGCTATTAGGGATGGCCATTTGGAAGTGGATGCATAAGAAAGCAGCCTAAATGCTGCTCAGTCAGTGAACAGTGTGCCTGTGGGAATGGGATTGGGATTAGTACCATTGATTTCTGGCACAAGAGAGGAAGGCAGGAAGGGAGGAAGGAGGGGAAGAGCAAGCAAGCTCTGAGTGGAAGAACAGGACACAAAAATTCCACAAGAACTGAAACTCTTGGTTACGTCAAAGTAAAATGGAAAGAGTTCAAACAACATTTTGAACCATGGATGTCAGTCAAACGGAAGACATGAGGGAAGTAGCCTTGCTTTTATCTTTGGTTTGTTTTGCAGCACTTAATGAATTTCATAGTTTTCACTAAATTTAGGAAAAAAACTACAAAATTATAAAATTATATATTTTGAAACATTTGTGTGAGAATGATCTGTATTAGACAGTTGTTTATAATCAGATAGTACAGAAGAAATTCTGGAAGAGTTTATAACTTTCCTCTTTTGGGGAGACAGTGGTTTGAATGACTGAGAAGAGGCCAGGTCATGGTGAAAATCTAGTAAAGAAATCTTAGAGAGCAGTTACAGGAAGATGCTTAGTTCTCCTTGTCAAAGAATTTAAAAAACACGATACAGTGGAAGTCTCTCTCTTCTCCTGCCCACATAGAATGGAAACTATGATAGATAGACAACGCTTGCATACGCAACATGACATAGATTTCAGCTGCATTGGGGAAAAAATGAACAGAAGCAGGAAGGACTGCAGAGTTCAGCCAGAATCAAACAAAAAACATACCAGACTGCACAGTGTCATAGCCCTTTTCAGATGGAAGAGGAAAAAATGCAAAGTTCAACAGAGCATCCACAGTGTGGACAAAGGAGATAACAGTATTTATGTCAGATGACTTTTCCAAAGGATCAGTGGTGTTGCTGTAACATAAGATGGTGAGTGTTGCTGTAACCCAACACCTGATGAGACTTGTACTTTTATACTGGACACTAACTGTAAAAGATTACCTGTGCATAGATGAAGGTAAAAGAGTAGTGGTTGTACCTCCCCTGAAAGGTATATGTATAAGCTAGATTTTGATGTTTGTAACAGAATGGAAGTCCTGAATACATGCTAGTAGAAAGAAGAGGGTCCCTTATTGGAATAAAGATGAACTGACCCCTCAGTCTTCCCAGCAAGGTGCTTTTATTAGAGGGAGCAGAGATCGAGACAATGAGGAAGACTTTGAGAACTTCTTCAAGAAGAAAGGGAAGCTCTCAGCAATAAAGAATAGAGCTGAAAGTACCCAGCTGTTATAATATTCTTTGTGATAGGAAAACTCCTTTTACCCTAGAACAGAGGCTTAGAGAAGTTCTTGAATAGGCCAGTAGCACTGACAATTGTATTGGCAGTGACAGAACCAAGATTGTTAGTACATCTGATGAACTTTGGATACTCAAAAGGACTAAAAATGTAAAAAGACAAGTTTTCCATTACCTGCAAGGAAAAAATATTAGGGCTATAGCTGCAGCCAGATATTTTCTATGCTAGATGCACCAGCAGGATTCTGGCAAGAGCCCCTCAAAATACAAAGCACATGTTTGTGCACATTCATCGCCCTCTTTGGGAGCTACAGTTTCTGCAGGCTATTTGGGCTATATTTGGTATTCAAGGTGTTTCACTAAGACAGTGAATTTTGAATGGTATGGAAGGTACTACATGCATACCGTCTTGACCTAGGGAGAAGCAGCAGCAGATCATTACCAAGGTTCTCAGGCAACCTTAGGAAGAGCTAGTGTTGCTGGAATAAAACTAAAAAATTACAGACATGATTTCTTTGCAGTGTAAAAAAGAGTGTGGAGAGATGTTAAAGCAGCAAGACACAAAGATAGATCTCTGGATGGTTAGAAAAACATCAGTATGCCTATCACAAATAAATTTCTTGGACCAGTGTAGAGCATAGCAAGGTTTGCACCTAGCTCAGGTACTTGAAGTAGCAAATACAGATTACAGGTGGGCAGAGACTTCCAGAAGACAGGGAATGCAAACTTTTAACAGCTGGCAATGTTGAAGGAGTTAATGGAAGAGGCTGGAGACTCAAGAGACTATAACAGTAAATGCAAACGTAAGTTGTCCACAGTTGCCTCCAAGGAGGGTATCAATATGGCTTTCCTATACTAGTGTGGTCAGAGTTGGAGACCAGTGGCTTATATGTCAAACACACCAACAAAAACAGAGAGTCAGCATGTTCAAATAGAGAAGGCGACTTTGGCCCCAGTCCACAAGTGTAAAATTTCACATCTTTATTTATGGGAGGCCAGTGTTAGCTGAAACTGACCATAAAACCCTACTAGCATTGCCAAAAGGGACCTGGTAACCTCTCACTCTGTAGTATGCACACATTTCTTTTTTAGCTACAAGTGTATGATTTGAAGATTAAAGACAAATCTGGGAAAGATTCAGTGGTTTCAGAGACATTTTAGAACATTAACCAAAAGAGCCGTGGAGCAAAGTTCGGAACGAGAAAGCATATATGATAATCTGATTTAAAATAAAACAAAGTAAAAACAAAAACCTGGCAGTTCTCAGATGAAGCATGAACTGTGAGTGCTAGGGTTACTGCTAGGGATACTCTTCAAGCTACTAGTTGAGAGTGGCTAGGAGAGTCCACAGTATCAGTTTGAGGTTAAGATCTCTTTACAAGGTGGAATTTTCTTTAAAGATGTGAGGTTGTTGAGCCCTAATGTACTGCAGGAAAAAAAAAAAAGAAAACATGCCATTGAAAAGTATAAAAGAACAGGAGACATTTCCCCTGGCAAAAGAATAATTGTTCTATGGGGAAAAGTAAGCATATGTTTATCTGTGTTATCTGGAAAAACTCTATGTACTTGTCCTGCACTACTATTCTAACCAACATAAGATATGCTTGATGTATGCTGTTGCAATGTAAGCAGCTGTCAAATCTAATTTTCTTTGACATGATATTACTGATGCAGTGAGGTCTGATAAACTAATGCCAATCTGCGGCCGTGAGTTCACGCAGTTGTAAGCAAATTTGGGGTTTGGATGTGAACTGCTAATCACTGTTATTCCCAATACAAAATATGGGTGGGAAATGGTATAAAAATAGCTAAAGAATGCCTAGTCAGACTCTGATCCATATTTAGCTCTCTTAAATTGCAGATTGTCAGCATGGCTTGTCACCCTCTGATGCTTTGCTGAGTAGAAAGCTAAAACCAGGAATGGCCCAAACTGTTAGAAACTGATGTCAGAGATACTAGAGGCTTGCCAAACTGCCAAAAAATGGATAAGGCAAAAAAAAAAAAAAAAATCGGTGTGATTCATAGTCTTGGGAATTGCCTCCACTTCTTGAACATGAGGTGTTAATCCATGGTGATAAGAAGTGATCAGCTGTGATGGACAGACTCTGTGGAAGGACAACAGACACCTTATCAGTTCCTAAAGAGAATGAGACACAGACCACTGAGCCTGCGAGAAGCTCAGATAGGCAATATCAAGAGCAGACTGAGCACTTTAGCCCTAAGATGTGGAATCACTAGAACAAGGGAGGTGACTCTGTCCTGAGATCAACGTCATTGACATCCTGGTGCAACTTACAGATCCAAATGTGTCAGGGCCCTCAGAGACCTAACTGACCATTGTCAATCAGCTTAGCTAATAAGTCGATTATAATGTTTATAACTATGCATTCTATTAATGCCAGGTTTTAAGTCTTGTTCTTAACTTACAGCTTGGGAGGGCTGGCTACTGTGGCAGGGCCAGCAGTTCGTTCGTGAATGACACAAGGAACAATTGTGCTTTCAAGACAGAGAGTCTAGTCTGCTCACTAAAGAAATAGATCGTTGTCATGTACAGCTGTTGGGAATGGACCTGTAATAAAGCTCTTGCAGGTGGCTTCTGGACTAGACCATGAATTAGGGACTTGGCTGACATGGCAAAGAGCAATGACTAGCTAGGTTTTGCAGCAAGCTGCTGGCACTGCTACAGTAGCCAACCATCTGGATGGTGCATGTGCAATTCCACCAAGCACTAGACCCTGGTAGATCCCAAAAGAGTAGGCAGGAGGATGCCCTTTGTTACAGGACAGCAGTCACTAGATGACTTTTAAAATGCTATCCAAGAGAAATGCAGGTACCTCTGCGATGTGGCTAATTCCATGCTTTGGTGATGTGCGAGCTGCAGTTTTAGAAACGTCGGTGATCCTTTCAGCAGGAAGCTTAGTGTTCAGCTTTTTCAGGCACTAAAATAACTTTAGAAGTCTGTCACCATCTGCCAACTGCAGCCAAGATCCATCCTGCATTCTCAGCCAATGTTTTATGGGGAGCTTCAGCGCACTGGAGCTTGTGACTGCTGCGTCCTTGCAGCTTGCAAGAGCTAATTCACAAGGTGTCTTCTCATATCTGACAAATAGGGTGCTTAGCAGCTGTGAAGGCAGCAAAAAAAGTCCTCAACAGTATGAAACAGCAGGGGTTGGACCAGGCACTTCAGAGGCAAATACAGGAATGGGAAGGACAGCAGAGTATGAGCATGAAAGCTGGGGAGAGGGGAGGTCAAAGTCTAGACACTTAGGAGCAAAGGTTCACTTTGAATAGAGAAGGGGCCCTGGTGGCCTCTAAAATTACCATAAATATCTGTTTACAGGAAGTGGTTGAACAGAACAGATCAAGTTAGGGCACCCAAGGGCCTTTAAAACTCAGAGAAATCCTGTGTTTATGAGGTAGAGGGGAATTGGTCAGAGCTGGGAACATTGGAAAGTTGTTGGTGAATGGACTGGCTTCAGTCAACCAAAGCTCTGGGAAAGCAGGGCTCAGCTGACACATGCAATCTGCAGATGGTGGCCCAGAACAGTGTCCACACTGCAGAACATATGCAATCCATGGGCAGCTTAATCTGCTTGCAAAATAAATGGGAAAATATCCCCACAGGGGAAACATATGTACTCAGGAGGCTCATTCCTGTGGCAGTCCGTGCTCCCTGAGCTGTTGAGCTTGTTCTCTTGAGTGCCTGAACAGCAGTCATCTAATATGAAAGGTCTTACCAAGCTGTCTGACTCTTTGCTCTTGCTCTCAGCCATCATACGGCTAAATGAGACTGGGGAAAAGAAGGAGGGGGGATAAAAGAAAAGCAGACAAAAAATGGAGCTCCCAATTACTGGCATGCACATCTCCACACAGACTAAGCAGAAAGAGCTCACAGTTAGCAAACTACTCATTAGAGCCAAGGCATTAAGGCATTTCTCCAGGGAAGGGTAAAACTGAACTCAGAGTCCAAAACTCTGCCAAAAATGCAAGGCAGGGGGAAGGGAGGAGAAGAAGTGGGTTGGGGGAAGAGAGTAGAAGGGAAGGATGGGAGAAAAAATATCAAGAAGAGCAAATGAATGATGGTAGGTAGGCAGGGAGAATGGCAGGGGAGAAGGAAGCAAGGACGAGCAGAAATGAGAATAGCTGAGCTGTGGGATGACTAAGGTGTTACAACACTTGGTAATTTCTCAGACTGCTCTCTCTCTAGGCTGCGGAGTAAACAGTTTTGCAGTGAGCAATTACTGCCCTGATGGAGAAAACAGCAAGTGCTTAAGAAGTTTTTTGGCTGCGGGGCCTGTCTGCGTTGCCTGCTGACTCAGGCCTCCAAAGTAATGCTTCCATGCAACATAGCAACAAAGCCAGGAGCAACCCTGATATGAGTACTCTGACTGAAATGCCTTGGGATAATCACAAACTTGGCTTTCTGTGAACTTTGGCTCCCTGCGGGTGGCTCAGTGGTTCTAATAACAACGCTATAGCATCAGATTCTCTGCTTGCTTAGCCTATCTTTACACCTCTGGCAGTTTTTCTCTTGAATTATACGAAGGGGTAAATTAGTGGAGAATTAGGGCCACAGTATTTTGTCATTCACTAAAGCCTCTGTCTGGCAATTCCAGAGCATTCTTGAGAGGTGAAACCACCTAAATAGCTAGCTATTATGACTGTATTAAAGTTGGAAGAGTATGACTAGGTGACGTGTACTGTCCACCATCACCTAGCTATGCAATCAAAACTGAAATAGTTACAAGGTTTCTTGACTTGCTATTATCAGCTGCAAGAAAAACTTTTGACCCAGAATCAATGTGTGCATCAAGTGGGAACTGCAAAACCTGAGTGGCTGATGATGTTGTGTTCCCCTATCTGGGTGTCCCCTGGGGAATGCCCTCACGCATGCATCTAACAGGAATGGGATTGTTATGCAAGCTAGCAGAACACACTAGAGGCTACAGATCAGTACAGGGATATGCAGGATGTTATTCCTGGGAGCCCAGCAAAGGGGAAATGTTCTTTCCAAAGGAGAACAGGCATTTTGTAAGGATCCTAACCATCCAGGAAGAAATGTCGCCTTATGCTTTTTGAAGATATCCACTCTTGAAGATTTTCAAAACACAGCTGGACAAAGCCCTGAGCGATTGGATCTAGATTTCCCCCAAGCTGCTGCTTACTGTCATCTCCAGAGAGCTGGCAAACCAGACTGTGTGAATGATCTTCGTGTTAAGGCACTGTCAGACTGTTGGCTCAAGGCACTGGTAAGGTAATTTTAACTAACCTGCCTATTTTGCTTGGCAGTAGATTAGCTCAGGCAGCTTGTTATGCCAGCTGAGCTCTAGGGAAAGCAGTCTCTATTTGGCTGGGGGAATTGGGTATGGCAATGTCTTCAGCTGCTCCATCTATGTCCCAAAGGTGTCTGACTGTTTGGTTAACCATGCTTGACTGTATTTGTTACCCAAAAGAAGTCTGAGAAGTTATAGTGTATCCTGGATAAGTGCTTATGAATAGGGAAATGAGTCTGGTTAACCACAATTAGCCTGTTTAAAAATAGTTTGTTATAGATTTCAAAAGGACATGATTATTTTGCATTGTGCTTGAGTTCCAATGAGCTCTGGCAGAGTTTGAGGTCTGGGTTTGCATGAGGTTTGCACTTTATTCTTGTGTTGAAGATTAATTGTATTTCATATGTGTCTGGTAGTACAGCAAGACATTAACCTGTTATGGATGTTTTAAATTAATCTTCCTTGGAAAATAGTGGTAAACAACAGCAAAACTAAAGAAGGAACTGCTAAGGGATATTCCTAACTCAAAGAAATTCTTAAATTTGGGTAGGATTTTCCATATTCTGATCATCCAATCCTTGATTTTTGCCTAGGATTGTCATCAAGCTAACCAGTCTGTAATTCCCAAAGACTCCACATTTACTCTTCAGGCATTGGCACATCACTTGCATCTTCCCTGGAACTTCTCTGTCCTTCAAAGATACATTAAGGGTAAGCAGGCCCTTCAACCTATTCCCCCTCAAACCTTCAGTGCAAAATCTCTTACCTCTCCACATGGACATTTGATTGATAGATTCAGACCAGCAGATCTCAGTTTTTCTCACTATGTCATGCTCTTGCTAATCCATGCTGCTGTCAGTTCCTACTCTTGGTTTGTGCCCTGAGACCTACAGTCATTTCCCTGATCTCCCCCAGCCACCAGGTCTGAGCTATAGAGCCAGCGATACCAGAATGGGAAGGATTTCTCCGGGTTATCAGTCATTCAGCAATGTTATTGACCCTGTCCCAACTCCTGACTGTACTTCAGACCTCTGAATAGTTATTATCTACTTGCCTATGTTAAAATAACTCTCAGACTGCTGTAACCCAGGGCAGAGGTATCAGCCTTACACACAGTGACCCCAACTTTGGGTAGTCTTTACATTTATCCTCCCAGCTCATGTGACAGCCATGCTTACTGGGTCTCTATTTTATTAGTAAGATCATTAGGTGTAAGCAGGTAGAGGATGGGCAGCAAGACCCGCTGAAGTCTCTTATGCTGCAAAGAGAGGCATATGCAATACACAGGCCTCATACTCTTCTTACCCTTCAAACAGGATCAGCAGGATTGCTTCTGGGGGCTCTGGCTGTGGAGGCCAGAAAAGCCAGTGATGTGTGTGATCAAAAAAGGCTAAAACTTGCCAACCTCATTTTACTTCTAGGTCTAAGAGAGATTTGCAGACAGCACTCGGAAGAAAGAAACTTAACGCTAGTCTTCCTGACTTCTTTCCCACAACAAGTTAGAAAGAAAAATGGATTATCAGAAGGAGGTCCAAGCAATCCCCATTTATTTATATTTTTCACCAGCACAAGCCACTCTTGCTTAGCACAGGATAGGCTGCTGTAGTGGGGACCCTGCTAGCTGCTCAGAGTCACACAACATGTATGAGGCAATGGAAAAGCAACAGGCAGGGATGAGAAACGGCTGAACTTTATTTTTCCAAAGTGAAGATCTTCGGTGGGCTGCAGATTACACTGGAAATCAGACCCTGCACCCCAGGATCACGCAGCTGTCCATCTCCCCTCTAATTTTTCTCTGTCAGATTTCAGAGCTATAATTAACTGCAAAGCCTTGGTGATACTATGTGTGTGTGTGTGTGTGTGTGTGTGTATACGCGCCTTGATTCCCTCACACTAGTGGGCCTAATCCTCTACGGAAGATTGACAGGTTCACATGGAGAGTGACTTTTTAACTAATTCACTTCCAAATGCTCCTTTTTCTCTCTACTGCCCTCTTCCCTCCAGCCTGCAGTGGGCGTAGTAGGGCCAAGGAGATGACACGAACTGGCTCCTCTTGCTACTCTGCAGCTGTGCTGAGGTACCACTGTACCAAGCTGAGACACAACAGTGCAATTCCAGTCCTGGGTGTCCCTCACTGGTCCCACAATGGCCCTGTCACAGCTGTCCAAAAAGGGGGTACTGAGAGGGCAGCAAAGAGCTCCAGGCTAAAATTCAGACACCAGAGCAAACAGAAGTGAAGTTAATTTCTCATCTGTTCTTTGATGCACTCACATCTGAGCTGCCCTCCTGGCAGGTCTGCGTATCTTCTGAACACACCTGTGAACTCTGCCAGTGAGATGGAGCTCAGCAGCAGTGCATTTGCAAAGGTTTTTGTTTCTCTTTCTAGTTGCGGTTGTATCACTTTTGAGGAGGCCCTTTGCTGAAGTATTGGCAGCACGCAGTGCTTCAATCTAGATGTGTGGTACTGCCTGCCATTTTATCGCTGGGCTTCGCACAAAGCCCTGCCAGAGGATCCTCAGTACTGAGCTAGTGGCCATGATCCCAGTCCACATCCAAGAGCTCCTTTGTGTTATCCCCGGTGCAGACACAGAACCAATGTGCTTGCTGATGAGCTCCTTTCTTTAGTTCACAGAATCACAGAATCACAGAATCGCTGAGGTTGGAAGGGACCTCTGGAGATCATCTAGTCCAACCCCCCTGCTCAAGCAGGGTCACCTAGAGCACATTGCACAGGATTGTGTCCAGGCGTGTTTTGAATATCTCCAGAGAAGGAGACTCCACAACCTCTCTGGGCAACCTGTTCCAGTGCTCTGTCACCCTCACAGTGAAAAAGTTTTTCCTCATGTTCAGATGGAATTGTCTGTGTTTCAGTTTGTGCCTGTTGCCCAGGATTCTGTGAACAAGCCCCTCAGTGTTTTCTTGGGATCAAACAATGTCAGATTACAGCAAGTTTGATATGGAGGGTTCTAGCAAAGATTTTCCAAGACCTTGAAGTAGGCAAGGAGAAAAATATTCAAAGGCCAAAACACACTTTCCTTGTTCATATGAGGAGGCAACACACTGATCTCCCATATTAATTATCTCAGCAATTCCATTAAAGTCACTTGGTATTTAAGCACTGAGAAGAGAGCATGATTTGGCACAAAAAAGAAAATACAAAAAGTTATTTTTAAATGAAACCTCATAGCATTTCAAATTAAAGCATCCACAGAAATAATAGGATCTATCCTATTGCATTTTGCTTCATGAAGGAAGAGGCTGCTTAAACCATGTTTGCACATGACTGGCATTGTTGGGGTTGATGTATGAGTTAGCTGGAGAAAAATCTAGGAAAATCTAGCTCATAAGTGGAACAGTCTTATGGGGAAGCAAAGAGTTTGGAAAAGTCTGTAAAGAAGAGATCACTTGATATCCCAGTGCATGGTAACATGTAGTGATCCTTACTGCAGATTCCTACAAACTGCAAAATTTGCCAAGCGTTGCACCCCCATTTTGTCCATGGTAAAATGAGTCACAGTGAGTACTTCTGTGATACTGCTTGGATTTCAATCAATTTTAATATTACTAAATTAAGCTGCTGCCACTGCTGTTGTATGGATTACTCTCAACTGATTAATATTTATCTTTGATCAATGTAGCCAGTGGGAGTTCTTTACCACCCTGAGTTAACACCACATAAGCCACATTTTTACTGAATCAGGAGTGACTGCTCACAGGTGTTGGTATCTGATTATTTTAAATCTCATCTTTGTCTACACCAGTGTAACATGCAATATGGCAATATGGCAGGGCCACAGAAAACAAATGGTATGCTTGTCATCACAGACAGAGACAAGAAGGGGACTGGAAGGACAATTCAAATCTTTCAATTTCTGGCATAATCTGTGATCCTCTGGAACACTAAGTGGAGAGAATATTGTGCTTCTGGCCTGTAGATCAGCATTTGAGGGGACCTGACAACAGCATCTAGGCTGGTGATTCCTCTTGGGAATGCCACATCAGTGAGCACTTGGCCACAAGCAGAGTTTGGTGGGTGCCAAAAGGGGCAATGCAGCACAATCTGTGCTGCTGGTTCCTTTGTCTGTTTCTGCTGCTGCAGCTACAGGTATAAATGGGTGGTAGACAGAAAGAGAGCAGATCTAGAAACTATGATCTACTAGGCTACATAGACTTCTTTGGATGAGTCTTTGGATGACAATCTGGATCCTTTTGCATGAAAGCTTCCTGACATTGGAAAGCCAGAGACTGTCTTGGAACAGCGTGGTGTCTCTGGCAAGGCAACAAAACACAAGGGGTGTGTGTGTGTGTGTGTGTGTGTGTGTGTGTGTGTGTGTGTGTGTATGTGTGGTGGTTTTAATTTAGATAAAGTATATGCATGCCTAATCCAATCTAATCTATCTGGGTTCTTATATTAATCACTGAGTTGTATTAGCACCTCACACTGTCATCTCTGTTGCTGCAGAAAGCTGCTGAGACCACCATCTCATCACACGCATTCTGATGACTTGTCACTGGATTTTGTGTGAGCAACAAAACACCAAAGAAGCCAAAATCATTCCCCATTGCAACACTTTTGGCTTTAGAAGAACGATACAAGGTGAGAATGGATGTAAGCTGATGATCTCAAACATGAATGGTAAATGGAGCTTCTCAGACACTGCAAAAGCATGTCATAAAACACTTATTCTGGGAAGTTTTCACAAAATCATTTCATCTAAAAATACTGCTATTTATTCAAAACAAAATGATTTTGAACTGATCACCACCTTTTACATTCTAAAATTTGGTTTAGAGCACATGTTTTAAACCAGTTTTATTTAAAAACAGAAGTAGTCAAATAAATAAAAAACCAAATAGAATTAATCTAGGACACATGAAGAAATGCTATGGGTTATTCTGTAGGCAACTGTCTTCCCCCAAAGAGAATGCGAACACAACAGGACTGAACTTCTTAAAAGACCAGCTTTCATTAACTCAAGATATAATCTGAGTTGTCTGAACTCTTGGACTGAATACTTCAGAACACTTTCATAGGCTTAAGATTTGATAAATTCAGCATCCAGGCCACGGTCCAACTAAAGCAGGTATATTGCCCCTAACCAACATTAACTCCCTCCGTTTCAGTTGATACTTTTCACTCTCTGACCTCAACTGCTCGGGAAATTTAAGCTGCTATGAACTATTGCCTAGAGGTGGATATACTTGAGTGGCACACGAAAATCTTTTCTTTTTTAGCCATGTTTATTTGCCACAAGCTCTGAGATAAGCAGCTGCAGGCTTTGTAATTGTGAACGTTTGTACCCTGTAACTTTTTCAGAGAAGAGATTTGCTTCTCCGTTCAAAGCTGCAACACACACCAAACACTCTCAAGCCTTGTACTGGGAGCATGAGATGATTAGGTCAGTCATTGCAGGTCAATTTATGAACAGTTTGCAGTCTGAGATATGCTTGGACAAAACATCAACTGAATGGTTTCAGACAAGAAAGAAATAAGTGGAAATCCCTGTCTGTCTGCAGAGAATTTAGGAGTAGAAATAGTTTTATGAATTAATTAGTTTGGTTAGCTTCAGTCACAGAAAGAGCATGAAGGCATAGTCACAGGAAGAGCATGAAGGCATGAGTCTTTTCAAAGCAAAAAGGCACATAGTGTGACTTGTACTTTAAAGTATGACTAGCAGCTGAGTATATCTATAATCTTGATGGAGATATCCAAAAATTCAAATCAGGAATAAACAAATGCAGAAACCATTTAAACCTTATAGAAAATCAAAGCTAATTGGCATTAAATGTAACATAGTGTTTTGGCTTAAAATATTTAAACTAATTATATTCTTAGTATAGCTGGCAGTCATAAATATGAGCATATATGTGTGCACATATATACATATACATATATATGTGTATTTTTATATATATATATATACAGCATATACTGTAGAAGAAGTTTACCTGAAATTTAAATACAATATTTAGAGTTTGATTAGCTACACTATTCATACTATGATACATTCAGTAGGAAAATTACAATTTTGAATGTTTAGGTCACAGGTATAGCTCTTTTCATACAGCCTACACTGCAGATATGCTTCTTAAGTTTCATGGGGAAAGTCACTTCGGATTTGACTTTGAAGTCTACTTTCATGAAGATTAGATGTACATGGCTATTTAAAAACATGGAAGGGTTAAAGCTGTTCCCTTGAACTTAGTTCTGATATTAGTATGGGGCTGAAAACGCCTGTGTGCTGATTGATGGGTTCAGATGGGGCGACCTTCACATTAGCAACGCAACTTTGGTTGCTAGATAAACACAGGCAGATGGATCCAGCTCCAGTGATTTTCAGCAGTGACGGATGGCAAAGGTATTTTTGATCCACATCACATCATGCAGATCCCATGAAAATGACTTGGCATGGGGCGGAAAGTATTAGATTCGGGTGACAAATAATTACCTGACATCAGCTGAGGTATCTTCAGAAAGGTTGTGCTGCAAATAACCAGCTTTTATATAACTTTGTTTTTGTGAAGTGATAAAAACTCTCTCTCACACACACAATATATTTATTTGAGAAAATGTAATCCAGACAGAGACTGATAAAAACTGGTCTTTGGGTATATACATGCAAATTTCCTAGTAATCTCATTCCAGCACTGCTTAGGGTTTGGGTGTTTTTGGAGGGTTTTTGCTTGTTTATTTAAAGCATGCATATTTTCCTTTGTTGCTATTGTTGATGTTATACGTACTTTTGCAGTGGCGAGAATTAGTGTTTAGACAAGACATTTACTCAGAGCCACTGTGGTTTCATGAGTCTTTGCTTTTCAAGGTCTTAAGTTCAAAAGTTCTCGACTTTCATTCCTTCTTCTCTTTTCCTGAGTCTGGTGCTTTGAATCAAAGCCAGCATTTTAAATAGGTGTGTGCCCCCAAAATACTTGTCTGAGCTTCAGTATTTTGTTTTCGAGGGGAAGTAGGTTATTTGTATATAAACTCTGGTGCAGGAATATGATGAGAAAGCTTCAAACATCGTGCTCTTCTTTTACTGATGTGTGCCCCTTCCTCATGATAATGTCCTCAAAATGTGTAGTGTGTAAGTGCATGTGTTCCTGCGGTGAGCTAAAGTGACTGTTTGCACCTTCTGTGCTGCATCTTACCATTCAAGCCAGGATAATCCTGCATGGTTGTATGTGTTAGGACATCGATAATGAGACTAGAAGTTGGTATGTGTCATCTCCCCAAGATGGAGTGCTTCGTTTCTCTGTCTGTGTTGTGCTGTAAAGCTTCTGTCACTATTTAAATCTTCTTCACTAGAGATGGCAAAATTTCAGGGTGGCCCAAAGTTCTCCACTCATTTGTATGGTGAAGTCATTCTCCTGCCTTGCAATGTAAATGAGCACAAATGAGTGCAAACTATACTCATAATGTAAGTTTTTAGATCAGTGGGGGCAAAGAGTAATCACCATAACACTGCATACACAAGTAAGGAAAATTTCCCCCAATTTCTTCCTCTTTCTGTAGTGGGTTATCTGTCTATTATTCGATCCAGACTTTCAGTCAAAATTACCTGTTTTATTCAGAACTTTACACAAGCTGCTGAGGTTGCATGTAGTTTCTGTATTCATTTTCACAGGCTTGTATTTTTTGTAATGACTTATTAATCTTTCCCCTCATCTTTTTACTTCTAGTTCTTCCCCCTTATTACTCTCCATTTTTTCCTCCCTTCCTCCCTCCCTCCCTCCCTTTCTCCCTCTTTTCCTACCTTCCCTTGTCTCTCTGCTTTCTCTTTTTCCTTTCATTAGGACGGGCTAAAGAAAAGAGTTTTACTTTGAAAGTCACTCCATCTGGGGCAATTCTTTTCTGCTGCAAAATCCATGCCCTGTTGCCAAGAATGTAAGCTACTTTTGCCCATTTGACCTAAGAGTCAGGCTGCTGTGGAGGGATGGGATAGAGGACTGTGGTTCTCACTATATGTCCTTGCATTGGTATTACAGAATTTCTAAAAACTGAGAACTGAGACCCTGAAACTGGTTTGGTTTTCTATGATGACCAGAGAAGCCAGTGAAGCATTACTGTGATTTTCTCCCATGTTTGTAAGCGGCTGTAGGCTGCTCTCTCCAGGACCAATGGATCCCCCTGTTTCAGGTCAGCTTGCTCACTCCAAACCACAGAGAGCTGGATGAATGGAGTCTGAAGTCTCTGATGCCCCTGCTGGGTCATGATCTGAAGATATGTCACATAGCCTTTTGGCTGCCTGCGTCAGTGCTTAGAAGCTGCTGTAAATAATTTAGAAGGGCCTTTATTCCACTTGAAGATTTCACTGTTGTGTGTGTGTTGTTTTTTTTTTTTTCCTCAGTAAGACATGCTGCTTTTTTGGCCCCCTCCATCTTTGGTATGTTTTCCCTTTTTTCCTGTGGCATGCTGTCCCCTCCACCCCCCCAAGCTCTAACTCCATTTGATTTTCAGTCCTCATCCTCACATCTGCATGGTTGTCTCCAACAGGAAGTGATCTAGCTGAATGATGCCAGAGTTAGTTCAAGAAATCAATGTTGGCTAAAGCTTAGTGCGGGCTGCAGGCACATTTGACTACAGCACACCATGAGACCTCCCACGCTGGCTTCCTGCAGATGTCGAAGATGGGGAAAGAGTGCTTTGGCATGAAGCTCCACAGGGAAACGCGCTGGTGGGAGAAGGAGCAGCTGTGTCACTAATTCCGGCAGAGAGGGACACTTGGAACAATGGTGTGTAATGCCTGGAGTTATGCAGTGATTTGAAGATGGATGTCCTTTCTGGACAGCTCCCAGCACAGCCAGCCTCAACTGTGCCCCGTCTCCAGTCTCAGCCTCGGGTACAGTTGTTAATGATAGGCAGATGAAGTGTGAGGCAGTTTTTTGCTAGTTTTATCTATATAATTAACATTTTTTCCTCTAAAATGGCAAGCTGAAGACTGGGACATATTTATTGAGGCCTGTGGGCTTTCACAATGAGTTCTTTAATACAGGCCCAGGATATTGTGTGCTTCCAGGAATAAATCCTAATGTTTGGAAAGGGCGTATCAAACATAGATGGCGTTCTGTTTGAAGCTGGCTTTTCAGAATGAGTAATGATAGTTACCCAGGGCTGTGTGGCAGAAGCACTCTGGTTTCACAAAGCTGTCTGTAGTCTGAAAAATTCAGCTGAGTTTTGTTCAGCACCATCTAGTTGGAATAATCAGAGAAGCAGTGGAATCCCGGAGGGCAGTCATAACCAAAATGGATCCAACTGTCAACACAGTGGAGAGACCTTTAATTTTGTGGGCCTTAAGCTAAAGGTCAGAGCTAGTGGCTGACTCAGCTGTGTGCATCCTTCTCAGTGTCTAGGGCTGGAGGTGGCTGCGGTAGCTCCAGGACTCTGGGCTTGGCACAGTACCATGGTACTGTGGACCATGTGTACATGGCTGTGGGAGAGCAGTGTGCCTAGGACTGTCTTGGGAACTGTTCTAGGCTGTTGTGTCATTTACACTTACTTCTCATTACGAAGAGACTGCATCAGTCACTCAACTCCAGGTGAGAAACAGTACAGAATCAGGCCCACTAGGTAACTCAATGGTCTGTGTATTCAGTGTTTAAAATATTGAGACTTCCACATGTTTAGCAAATGGTAGCATAAGAATGACAGCAGCAAAAATTCAGGATGTGCAGAAGGTACCATTAGTTAGACCAGTGGACCACAACTATCTGGTGCTACAAGTCAAAATGAACCAGCAATTATATGTTAGCACCAAAATCTCCCATTGTTAAACACTGAACTGATGCACAGATTTAAAAGTATCTAGAGATTCCACAAAACTGCTGGAAGACGTGAGTTTTTAATCAATTCTAAGTCTTTGTGGCTTTTTCATTCTGATCAAATGCAAGTGAAATAACTGGGCTCATGGCAGATAGAAAATTACATGCCTATCAGATTCAATACAGATATATTTTCCTTGCATTTCCTGACACATATCCTTCTAGGCAAATTCACAGCAAAACTATTTACTGTATTGCAAATATTATGAATCATTGTTACAAATATCACCTCATAATGTAAGAAGTGGAAGAATTTCAAGAAACCCGGCTGACTCACATAAAATCATTTTTTCACCTTGCAATAAAAATGAGCTATTTGGTTTCATATTTGCATCTAATCAGTTTCTAGGCAATCTACTGCCAGTGACCTCTTGCTGCAATCTTACTGGGTCAAGTACTGTTTTGTCACTTGGGATATTTTAAATACTAGCTGTAGGTTTATTCTGTTTTGCTTTGGCAAAACATTTGTGCTTTATTAAAAATAAAATTAGAGTCACATATCTTAGCAAATCCTGATTTTCTTTCTTTTCCATTTTTGTATCCATTATTATTTCAGGGAGGCTTTATGAAGTTTTTAAGTTAGTAAGCTAATTAATTGTGTGGAACCATTGGCCAGATATTGAGAGTGGAACTTGTACTGAAGGTTCTCTTACATGATAAGAGCAATGTTGCTCTGAAGAGTTCCTTGCACTTACAATTTCTGATTTTATCAGGTTTCAAGGATCTATTTGAGATCCTGTAATACTGAATACTGTCTCTTCATATGAAAAGGCTTGCTGGTTTCAGCAGGGCTATTTGGACAGTATGAGTAAAATACTTCTGAATGTGAGCAAGTATGTCAGACTCTGTCTCTTCAGTCATGACAGGAATGATGCAGCTGGCCAAATTCAGGCCTCTTCTTCTGAGTTAGCCATCTGAATGTGTTGCCTCCCTTTACAGAATGCTAGACACCTCATTGTAATGTACACATCTAAAATGAGTGAAACAGAACATGCCCTAAAAGTGCTCTTTGTGACTGTAAAGAGGACCCAGGACAACCAGCTGAGTTATAGACTGCTTCCTTGCAGGCATCTGAAATTAGACATGGTGAACCCCACCCCAGTAATTTGATCCAACCTACTTTGAGGTTGGCCCCAGGTGACACCATCAGGTATTGGATTGGGCTTTAAAGGTGTTTGCTGTGGAAAGCAGGGCAGAATAGAGGAAGAAGTAGGAGTGGGGGCTGGCACTCAGATGAATGTAGGTAAAGGAATATCACTGAATTTGACTGCTGCCATGAAGGATTGCTGCAGCAGGCTAGCAAGGCTGTGCACATCTGTGGCTCCAAGACAGCTGACACAATGAAATGATCTCCCCTATGCAGGCAGATGGAGGCTGAGACCTAAGTCAGGACCATTCTGGGAATAACATGGGTGCTGCTGGAGATGGAAAAAAACTGCAAACTATTTTTATCGCCCTGTCAGATTTTATCCAGCGAGTTTCCTTAAAACCACAGTCTCCTTTCAACAGCTCAACTTTCCAGCTGGGAGATACAAATGCTTGATTCTTTTCGTCTGCCAGGGATTCATTTGTGCTGGATTTGATCTTTTCTTCACTCTCTTCCCCAAAATCCCCCAAAATCACATCAGTGGCTATCCGTATGACATGTTCTAATTCAATTTGCAACCACTTCATGGTATGGTTAGCACTAAACATGGCCTGTGCTTGCCACAACAGACTGGTTTCTCAGAAGTCCAAGTGGCAATTAGACACTCTATCTACTATGTACAAGCTTGGAATATCTGTCCAAACACAATTAATAGCTGGCTGATAGCAGAGGAAGTCCTCAACAGTTTTTTTTCTGTAACCAGTCTCCACAGAACCACAGAATATTTAGGGTTGGAAGGAACCTCTGCAGATATCTCGTCCAACCTCCCTGCTCAAGCAGGGTTAGCTAGAGCAGCATGCCCAGGACCATGTCCAGCTAGGTTTTGAATATCTCCAAAGATGGAGACTCCACAACCTCTCTGGGCAACCTGTTCCAGTGATCAAGCACCTTTACAAGGAAGAATTGTTTTCTTATGTTCAGATGGGATTTCCTGTGTTTCAGTTTGTGTCCATTGCCTCTTGTCTGGTATATGGTCTATCAAAGGTACATGGCTGTCTTGCCATAAATGAATCTGTATATTATTCTTTTTAGGGTGCAGGAACTTTCATCTTAAGTCAGTGAATCCACCTCTTCTGGTCTGCCTTTTTCCCATGATAATAAGGCAGGAAACCCTGGAGTGCATTGCCCCTGGCACTGGTTAGTTTGAACATCATCTGAGGGACTAGCTAAGCAAAAAGAAATGACACCTTAGCCAGTGCTCTCAAAATACCAACTATAGCCTTTCATTCTTCTTCCCAAAGTTTCCTGGCCCTTTGACTTGGCGCACTTGTTTGCAGGATAACAAACAGTGTGGATAAAGTATGGCACTCTTGTATCCCTTAAAGACCTTTTATGGCCATGTTGCTGAAAGCTTTCGTTTACCCCTGTTCATTCCACCACTGATCAGGAACTGGGAGTGAAAATGAAGGAGTTAGCAGTTGTAGTGGCAATTTAACTTCTTAGACAGAGATAGCCATGAAGTTTGGGAGAGACTGAGAGTCTCTAGGAGGCAGCATCCATGAGGTACTATGAGGGAGGAAAGCAGGGCATATGTATATGGTTTCTTAAGTCTGTTTTAATGTATCTTGGTCTCTGATCACTTCCTTCTTCCTCCAGAGTGTGTAGTAGGAGGACATGAAAACATAGGGAAGAAAACTCCCGCTGTTGAAATTACCAAAGAGGAAGGGTTTTACAGGTTGTAAAATGTTGTTTCTGCTCTGGCAACAATTTCTTATAGAGCTGGAGGCTTTTACTAGCTAAGGCCAAATTTGTCTTTAGCCTCCTCCTAGTCCTAGGAATAGACTGAATAAATGATTCATGTCACACAAGAAAACTCTTTTGTTTGTTAGGGTTCTTCCTTGAACAGTAAGTGTGTGATGATGTGTGGTTGCTATTAAATGCAATACTATCAGCTGGCCTAAGGGAGAAAGGAATTGAGATGTACGTGGCTCAGACCAGTGTCTCTTGTCACAAGACAGTGCTCTGACATTTATAATTCAGTTATATTCAATTCAGTAATTCAGTTATATCCCTTCATCTATCTTCCAAAATTCTGTGGAAAATAGGGAGCTGTTTGTTAGGATGAGAAGGGGTTTGGAGCTACTTAAGCTACAGGGAATGGGACTCCCATGGAGTGGTGTCATGCAGGACAGCTGTTCATCTGGTTTACTGAAGTGGTTTTGCTGAAGAGTTGGGAATCCTGGCTCAGAACAACCATATGTGTGGCTCAGTATGTGCTGGAGGTGGGATGGATCCTTCTGAGGATGTAGGGCTAGACCATCAGTGAAAGCAGTCTGAAGATGTCCACAATATCCCTCAAGGCTGAAGGCGTCCCCTCTGCTGATGTCTTGTGCTGCTGCAGAAGTCCTGTGTCAGGAGAGATCACAAGCCTTGACCTGATGACTCCCAAGCTGTCTGAATCCTTCACATCTCCTCAAAACCTTTTCTCTTGCTCAGCTGACATTGTTATAAATTTCCCTGCTATTTAATCTCAGCTCACCATGTTGCAGTTTAAATCAGTCATCGCCAATTGCTGTGACCATCCAGATCAGTTTTTTCCCTTCCAGCTTAGACCATTCTTGCAAATCACTACCACCTCCCATAAATATGGCTGTGAGGTTGCAAAGTGTCAGTCCTCCTTGGAAAGATGATTTATTTAAATAAGTGGAGAAAGGAGATTTGGATTATTTTTAGGCTTCTTTATTTGATGCTGCACGAAGATTTGCTCACCATATTTTCCCAGTCAGCTGTGCTGTCTCTGACTTTTCACCCAGCTTCTTATCAGCAAACTACAATTTATTGCAGGGTCAGATCTATTTTTAATGAAAAACTTCCGTCTGAAAGAAGAAGGTCTCTTCCACTCTAGAGTGAGAATGGCCTGACCTAGAATAGCCAAGAGCCTGATGGCTAAGTTATTAACATGTAAGGAAGAGTCAGGCGCAGGTACCTGAGTCAGACTTTTGCTTTAATCTTGAGCCTCCTGCATGCTGGGTGAATGATCCAAACACTCTGTTACCAGCTATTCCGTCTGCTATTTCTGTCCTTTCGTGGGTAATTTTAAAAGTTTTTAGGTGTGTCCCAATGCAAAAAGCACAACATATTTTAAATGCCAAAAATATTGGCAAGGTGGAAAAGCCATTTCTCTCTCAGCTGCTCCGGCTATCGCCACGTTGCTAGCACAGAGGTGAAGTACGAAAAGGTTCAATGACTTTCCCAAGGTTATTCAAAAAGTTGCCAGCAAACTGAGCTGGGACACCTCCTAGTTGAGGTCCTCTCCCAGATCACAAGGCTGTTTACGTCTGTATTTTAGCTCTAACCCCAGAAAGTACAAGCCTGATCCTTTTCCTTCCTAGAAATCAACAAAAGCTTTCTGTGGACTAACAGCTAAGTCACAGAAGACCGTAGGTCACCTTATTCCATGTCAAGCCTCTCACCTCCACATGGAGTCAAGGCATTATACTTTTACACAAGAAGTTAAGGGCAAAAAGCCCCTGCAGGCTGGCATTCTTGGAGCTCCCTCATGATCTCTAAAAATAAGACTTCTCCTGATATAATTCAGTACTAATTAAGTTTTTGCTGTTCCTCCCACAGAGGGTTATCAACATAGTTTACGAAGTGTCATCTTTTAGCAACTGCTAAAGAGTTGGCTGTTTCCCATCTCACCCCCTCTGACACTTTTACATATCCTCTTTGTACTAACACACAAACACAAAACCTCCCTGGTGTATCGAGAATATTTTCAACCAAAGAGAAAAAAATCCCTTGCCAAGTTGTTCAGTAGCTGGAAATGACTTGTCACGTCCACAGACCAGTAATTCTTTTTATTTTTAAATAACTAACCACGCTAAGATTAATGGCTAACATAAATGGGCTCAAAATAAGTCTGGCACAAATATAGGGAAGGAGGAGGGTAGACAGGACTGGATGGGTCTGCAGCAGGACATTGGTGGCATGAATGGCATAGTGGGCACAGAGGAAGGAAAAAATGTTTCATGCTATTTGTAGCTCATAATTGCAGCTACAGATGGTGATGCTGTCATGTAGCAAGGACTCAGGACACAGAGAAAAGGAAATCTGCACTGCACAGGCTTGTCTCTCCCTGGATGCTGGAGTCTCTCTAGAAGGTTCACAGGGACCTTGCTCATCGTCCCTATGTACTTAAAGGCTGATAGGACCCTTGACTGAGTACTGAAGCTATATCCATACCTCTTAGAGTGTTTCTGCCCTGCATTCTACAGTACAGTGCATTTTGTTGGTCCTCTTCCAGAGGCAATATTTTCCAGCTTCTTTTGTCAGCTGTTATACTGTTTATTTTCAGTGTATTTTCTACAGTGATACTTCTGAGTAGTAACACCAGATGTGCAATCTTGGCAAATAGAAACAAGTGTGTCCCCTCTGGACGCTATGAGAAGTACAAACTCATAGCTGATACAGTTTGTGGATAAGACAAAATTGGCAGCTTGGTAAAGAATGGGGAGGACCAGGAGCTCATTCAGACTACCAATGCAGTCTAAATCACCTGGTAGAACAGGTCCATTTGAGCAAAAATATATTTGAAAAAACGCCAAAGCCAGGGCCTTCATCTAGGGACAAAGAAGGGAAAGCACTCTCCAGCTTGGGGAGGCAGGACACATGTCCTGGAAAGCAGAGACTCTGGAAAGCTCGTAGTGGTATGCTGAGCAAATAACTGAGGCTATTCAGCAAGTCAGACCTTGTAAATGAGTAAATAAAATGAAGAACTGAAAATGGACAATCCAGTTTGCTTATCAAGAAGCAGCTCACAGTTGCAATCAGTTCCAGCACTCACAGGAAGAAAATCTCATGTACAAATGGCTGTTTAAAGTAACAGGGGAAAGCAGCAGATAGCTGGAGGTGGAAGTCAGGTGGAGTCAGAAATCTGAGGAGACTGGACTACACACTTCTTAGTGTGCCCTCGACAAAGACAATTTAAATCTACAAAGTCTTCTAAAACATGTGCTGCTTGCTACCCCTATGGTTCAGCTGTGTACCAGAGATATCACCTCATGCAGGTCTCCTTGCTGTTGCTCAAAGAGTGAATCAGTTGACAGAGCTGATATGGCTATGGGCTGTAACGCATCACAAACTAGGTTGACTCTGCCATGTATTTCCTACAGAGACCAGTGCTCTGTTTGAGCAGTGTAGCAGTGAGGACTGCTGACATTAAGGTCTAAAGCCGCTCTGCTATTCTTTTGTGTCAGAACCGGTTCTCAAGGACCAGAACTCAAGGGTCCTGAAATAAAAATAACGAGAGTGTAATTTCATACTTTTCCCATGGTGAAATCTCATTAAAAACTGTAAGATGTTTGGATCTGATGCTGTTCACACTTTTTCATATCTGATGGCACAGATTCTTGGGGCTAGAACTCTGCTTTGGGGCATAAACTGAATTCTGGTCTCAAGGAAACTGAAGTCTTTTTGAAAAACTAGGAAATAATTATTCTGGGAGCCCAAAATGAAATAATTCCCAGTTCCCATTAAGTGAAATTTTTCCCAGTAAACACTGGTGATACAGAAGGTGTACACAGGTCTTTGCCAGCAAAACATAAATACTTGATTTCTGCCACAACGCAATAGGAGAGCTCTGTCTCAGGGAAACAAATTTTCTCTTGTAAAATGGGAAGCCAGAAAACTGTGCAAAAATAATGAGATATTTCCTGATTGCTGGGAGCATTACAGGATAGTAATAAAGTAATAGAGGACCTGTCAGTGCTGGGCACACATCAAGGCTGAGATGAAATGCATGATCTTTTCCTCTCAATCTCACTCCCTCTCTTCCTGAGAAACCATGCAAAATGATTTCCAGTGAGCTGAGCTTGCAGCATATAGATTCATTCATATAAGGATTAGAAATAAATGTTCTACGTCTTCCTCTGTCTGACATGCTACTTGGGTGTTACACATCAAAGTGTAATTTATATATTACCAAGTGTATATTAAGCACATTAAGCTATATTTAAATGGTCTTGCTTATATTTATTTATTTGCTATAATATATTTATCTGTATGTTTATATAGCTATATGGAAATGGAGTATGTATTATAGGGGATCAGATATTTCCCATGAATATGCTTTTCTGAATGGAAATGCTATCTTTAAGAACTCTGAATTTCCCCATGGAATTTAGTTGGAGTTTTTACTCCCTATTGGGAAAAATAAAATGCTTTGTTTTGAATTAGCTCAGCCTAAATTGAAATACTTTGGTTTGTCAAACTGAATTAAAACATTTCATGATGGGACAGTCCAACTTTAATTTATGTCCACAAGAGTTACTATGTGCCTTGTGGACATTTTAATTTATAGACATCATACTCCCATAATGCATCATAATCGTCCCTCTTGTTAAATTTTTGCTATGTGCTCTAAAAGTCAAATGGCCACAAAGCATCACAGGACGCTGGCTGGGAACTTCATCAACGGAGAAACATGATGTATCACTCTCATGAGGCACTGCAGCAGTTCCAAGGGACACACAGCTTTATCGAACCAAGCTGAAGCTAAACTTTTACTAAGAAAGGACAAATTTGCTTTCGGTAAAAATATTACTCATTACAACATTTTATTACAACACTTTCTCCAGATGTGGGTCCAAAACAAATGTTGATACCAGAACTTTCTATAGAATAAAATGTATAAATTTTGACACCTTTACTGTCTAATAAATAAGTCCCACCTTCAAAATGTGTTTCCGTCTCTGTTATACACGATCATGCAGCATAGTTTCTGGTGTAGCACAGCCACCGGTAACCTGCCATCTAGGTAGAATTATTTGCCGTGACTTGGGTCAAGAGCAGGAGGGGAATCTGGTGAATTTCAATAAAAGCTTGAAACCTCCTCATCTCCCCAAGGGCACAAGAAATGGTAGATCAGAGGAACTGAGGCACAGAAATAGATAGCTTGTAAAAGATGTTTTTAATGATAAAAAAAGTAAATTATATAACATTAAAGTTAAGACTTCTATTCCAAAGTATTATGAAATTCGGAGTTTTTCACTAATTGCTTTAGTGAGCCTATGCCTGCTAGTTGCAGATATACATTCTGGTAATGTCTTTAATTATATCAGCACACAACACAGGACATAAAACTTGGAAAATATTTGCATTACAGCTCTGGATTAAATCTATTCAGGTATAGAAATGTGACGTATCTTGGGGTGATGCTGAAAAAAGGCAGAGACTGTTATGGAGTGGGTGCTCAGGTGATGATGGAGCACATAGTTTGTTATGAACTGAGCGTCAGAGCGCATGGCATAAAAATTTGAGGCAGTGCTGAAGAATCTTGACTCCAGTTGAAATTGCATGGAACTATAAAAAGCCAGTTTGCAATTACCTGGGTTGGTATTCAGCCAGGACACCATGACTAATTCCTTCTCTTTTATTAAAAGTGCTAAGGGAGATTTAGGATAAGATTTTCACAATGGCTTCTGCCAAGGCTTGTGCTCCAGTCAGTGCTGCAAGAGATGACAGGCAAGAGCAGTCAGTGCAGCCAGTACCAGTGAGAAAATAACAAGTTGTGGACACCACTAACAGAGGATGTGTTGAATAATAGTGAAAGAGCCAGGTACTGTTTCTGTTTTGTTTAGAGGACTTCTCAGTTAAGCTGGTTTCTTTTTCATAAGGCTGTCAAGGGAGAGGAGGATTGTCTCACAGAAGTGTGGAGATCCAGTCTTTGGACAAAACAAACGTAGGTTTATGTCCAATGCCTGTGTTAACATTGCACCTTCCAGAAGAAAATGCTCATGTTGGGCTGCACGTTGTAGCCCAGGTTGAGAATGCCTTAGTCGAGCCTCTGCTCTCCCCTGAGTACAAATGTCCTTGAGGGAACAGTCCTAATTGTGGTGAAGTTAACTCCATGTAACTGAGAAGTGAATCAGATCAGTTGTTCCACCAACATCTCCCTGAGGTTTTCTGTGAGGCAGCAGGCCTGTGCTTACAGTTTTGACAGCAGAAGCAATGAAGTTTGCTGTATCAAAATCAGTGAGAACTGTGCATGGCCTTCAAGCCAGCCAGAGGACAGTCTTATCCATGCTGCTCATGACCTGGACTTAAAATACTGGCTGCTCTCTCTTTCTCTCTGGATATTGGCCATGCACTCACCAAGGCTGTGAGAACACCAGACCCAAGAAAGCTGAAGCCCATGCAGTGCCATTGCTTCTTTCTCTGCTGAGGTACTCAGAACACCCTAGCTGAAGCACCCCACACAGACCCCCTCACTCAAGCCTTTGCCCTTAATCTCAAAGCCTTGGCAGGTCTCAATCTGTGTTTATTTAAAAGACTGTTTCAGTCTGTATGGTAACACACTATACTCTTGGAAGCCAAAAGTGAAAATCACACAGTTATCCTCAGAAGCAGGAGGGGGAAGGGGAAACAGGGACAGTGTCGCCTACTATAAAATCTAAGACAACCAAGTTCAACACTTAGTGCAGGCACTCAATTTGGTTACCGGAAACTGTTGTAGATCCTGCCTCTGTGTCTCTCTGTCCCTCTTTTAGTGGGGCTGTATGAAGCTACAGTGTGGGTGGGAGGCAAGACTGAGCAGCTGTGTGATATTTCATGGGTGGAACTACTTGTGGGTAGCATGAATGGAGAGGCAGTTTAAAATTAAGGGGCCATTTGCTAATCAACTATGTCTCCCTTCAGGCATAGTTCTGACTTATGTTGTGGATTAATCATTTCACTACTATCAGCTTGGAAAAAGAAATGGAAATGTCACAGTATCCCCCAAAGGCTGGCATATTGGGTGGTTATGTGTGTATGGTCCTGACCAGGAGGTGATGAAGTTGTAGAAATTGGAAGGTGAAGTCATTAAAAGGTGTGGTGGAAATGGGAAGTTCATTTCCTTTTACTACAGAGAATCACACTTTTGAAAGTGTGAAAAACCTTGTTTTCTTTCACTAGGACTGGGAGAGGCAGATTATGAAACAAAACTTTCTTTTTTTCTCTCTCCAAAGAATGTGTTTGCTTTCTGAGCTAAGGTGATGTATGGAAGGAAAACAAGGGAAAGAACGAGGCTTCCTATTGTTTCATTGTCTGCTCAGCAAAGCAAGAGAGTGGCTTGGGAGCCACCTGGGGGGCCTGGTTAGGGGTCCCCAATTCTGCACCTATTCTTGGGGCACACACTGATCAGCAGGAACAACCACAACATAGGCACTGACGCCCAAAGAACATCAATGAAGAGAGCTGGAAAACTGCTCTGGACATATTCCCTACATGCTACCAGTGCAAAAGGGGATCATGGAGGGTGATAGCACAGAAACCCAGTAAGTCAGCTGTGTATCCCTAGGCCAGAAGGAGCTCAGTCCTTCCCCCTTTGTGTCACATCACGAAGAAACAAACAGGGAAGAAAATCTGTCCTAGAATCAGAAATGATTGCACAGAAAACTCCCTTCTTCTCAACTTGTTATCATCCAGTAGTAGTCATGGGATGCAAAAGGTCTGGATTTTACATTTTAATAGTTACTTTGTATTTTATAGACTTGGAAATGGCAGAAAAGAACACCCATTACACAGATCCTCTTTTATGTGTCAAAGTTTGTTCATGAACTCGCACCAACTTGCTCCATGTGTTGCTGTATTTGGCATCTCCACAGAGGAGGCGGAATCTCCCTTCAGTCCTCTCCCAGGAGGTGACCTCCATTCTCGAGAAACACAGGGATTAGCTGAGCTAGGAGAACATGTGCATTATGCTGCTGGGGAGAATGGAAAGTGCTGCATGGCTTCAGTGGAGTCCTATTACATGCACAGCACTGACAACTGCAAAAAGAAAGGAAGAGGCCAAAAGAGCGTGAGAGGGACTGAAGCATACGGGATAGTGTCACGGCTAGTGAACATCACCTTTATGGTTAAAAAAGGCACTGCATTTACTGCTGGACCCTCTCAAAGAATTCTCCAGATGCTCCACCTGCTCCACAATTTTGCATACTTGCTATGAAAAAGGCAATTTTAAAGATACTTTGAACAACTCCTAATTAACAGTCTTTTAAAAAAAGAGTATTAAAAATACAGACTTTCATATTCAGTCAGTTGAGTGTTGGTGCATGCCACCCCATGGGCCTCGATCTTTTGATTTTTACAAGGGAATGTTCTGTCTTCTCTACATCTAGTTGTTGGGAAGAGACCTTGTCTCACAGGGGCCATCTGGAGTGTTTCATGACACAGAGCCCAAAGCCTGGTACTGCAGCAGTGACAGGAATGACTCAGATCTTCTGATCGTTCAGTGAGAAAAGTGATCTTCACCAAATTTAGCAAACAGATCCCTGAGGTTTACTGAGGATGGAAGAGAAGCTAGCCTAGATAGATGCTTACATACTTGGCGTTATAAGAGAGTTAACAAGACAACTCACCTTTCTGTGCCTGCTGTTTCCTAACCGCATTAGTAAAGAAGTTGATTCAAATTAAAGGAAGGAAATTATTATTATTTTTCAAGTGGCTGAGATACAGAGCTGGCCTCCTAGAGTCATGTCTTACCAGTGAGGAAAAGAAATAAAAAGATGAAAGATTAAGAAAATAAAGTTTACCATATTGACAAGCAGGCGAAGATCTATTGATGTCAGATACAGTTTATATAGATGCATACACACACACACACACACACACACACACACACACACTCACACACACACACACATTATTTAGCACATCTGGAGGATATACATCTTGGATTATACAGAAAAGCTGTAAAATTTCAGACAGCCAGATTGTTTTAACAAATCTGAGAATTCCTATGCAGATAAACTTATTATTTATGATGCTAATGCAGAATACTCACATACTGTGTCAGCTGATTCTAAGTGGAATAGGGAAGGGAAGGGAAGGGAAGGGAATAAAAAATATTATCTGTGATTAGCAGAAGATGAAACACAGCTCACACTTTGATGTGCTGCTAAAGACATACCTCTCATAATGTGGGCTTTCCCTGGAGAATGTTAACCATGTAGCTGTGATTTTGCACAAAAAAGACCATCATGAGAAGAATCTGAGTCAAAACGGTCATGACCATCACACCAGACATCAAAATGTGAAGAGCTCCAAGGACTAAAACCATCATCTTCCTTTGAAAAGAAGCCAAAAGCCCATGCAATTCTTAGAGCACAAATCTTGGAGGCTAGTCCCAAAAAAGATGTATTGCATTAGGGTAGTGTACTGGTAGATGTGGCATGGTACAGCAGTAGCTGAGAAGGAAGTAAAATTGTAACTATGAAAGCTTAAATATCTTAAAGTGAGAAGATCTGGCAAACTTGGAGTTGGGTTTTTTTTTAAGTGGATCAAGGAGCTTTTTGAAATATTGGAATTAATTTTTCAAGTTTTGAGGAATTGGAAGAGTTCCAGTAAAATATTAAGAAGCTGGTCTAGCTGACATTTTAAAGTGATAAATGGCATAACAGGGAAAGTTATAGGTCAGTTAACATGATACTGATGCTGGGAAAAAAAAATAATGGGACACAATCAATAAACAGTTAAACTACAGAAATTTAATGAGTATTAGCCAATGAAGTTAAATGAAAAAGGGATTCTATTAAAATAACTTGACATTGTTCTTTGAAATGACTGTGTTCCTGGCTGACAAAGCTAATCCTGTTAATGTATGGCTCAATCTCTGTAAAATGTGATTTATAAATGCTTTGCATTCTGATTAAAAACTAGGACTGTGGCCAGACACTTGCACATTTAAACAAATTACAAACCAGTTAAGTGGCTGAAAACTGTTTTTGCTAATGAGAAATCTTCAGTGAAGGGGTGTATGTTTCTAATGAGGTCCCACAGATGTCTGGGAATAAAGGGAATAAAGACTTGGACCATAAAAGCTGGAAGTACTTCAGGGTGTTGGGAACTGATGGGCATCTCTCTCTGTTTCTCAGATGGATGATGACTTTAGGTCATATGCTGTGCTGGAGCAAGCAATCTGCTGTCTTGAAAAGGGTTAGGGCCTTCTGTAAAGGCCCTTGGTTCTGCAGCTCTCCTCGCCGAACATGGAGTGGCCTGATGGTGTTGAGTTTCGTGATACAATGAGAAGACCAGCTATGTTCTGAGGTTTCTTCTCAGCCATTCAGGGTGGTAGTTCAGGGAAGTGACATTATTGTTCATCACTCCTGTTTTGTGGCTGGAGCTGGCATGCAGTGCAGTCTAGTTACCTTACAAAGCATTTTAACTGGAATTTGCAATCTGCGTCAATGCTGGGTGTTTCAAACAGGCTGACTACAACCCAAAACAAGTAGATATGGAAGAATCATTCCCCTAGCTCTTGAGGACACAATGACACTACCTGAATTAAAACCCTCAGAAAGGATGGGAGCACATCCTGTTTCTTCATCCTATCACTAACTGCATAAAAGGCAACTGTAATGCAGATATATTCAGCTCTATTTGCCCTAGGAGGCTGACTTAATGTCCTACCGGAGCTTTATTTACAAAGAATGTTTTGAGACCCAACCATAGTCTTGGCAAAGGCAAGATAATTTGATTGTTGGTAGGAGTCTGTGTTGCCATGGGCTTTTAGGAAGGAGAAGATGATCTTCGCTTGATAACCTGACAGGAACTGCCACATTTTGAAAGTGACCTTGACCTGCCCTTGAAACTTGCACCTGCTATTCTGCAAGCATGGTACTGCTGGGGGAGGGAGGAGAATTACTATTTTCCATCCGTATAATTTGATTTTGCATGCAGAGATAACAGCCAGGCCCTTAATGGATATCAGTGGCAAGTTCACACACACATATCCTGTATAGCTTGCCTGCATGCAAGCTTACAGCATTTGAATTTTGCAGTATTTGGGCTTCTGATTCCAAAATACATCAGCCCATACTTGCACATGGTTCAGACGGGCAAGTGAAAATTCACAAGCTGTGTTTGAAATGTCTTTCAATGTTTGCATTTCATTCTGTCAGATTAGCAATTTGAGAATTTGCTGTTAATGGCACAGCTGGCAAAACAGCAGATCCAAATCCAGTAGGATCCTTTGAGTTGCATACTGTTATGTGGGCTGCAGCCACACAGGTGGAGCTGTCCAGGTGAAGAACAACTCCAAGTAACTTCCGGGAAAGAGCTTGCATCAGCTGCCCCGAATGATTGTAAGAATGATAGACTTCTGGATGAGTGAAGAGACCAAATCAGTGTAGAAAAGAGACATGGAAGAGGGGAAATGATAATGATGTGCAAAATAATAACGGTGTCTTTTTCTTTATACAAGAACAAAGAGCATTGCTGAATTTGAATGGCAGCATCAAATTAGAAGCTTATCTAAGGAGACTTTTTACATGGTTCATAATGAATCCATAGTGGTCACTATAACAAGAGAGGACTGGGTCAATAATTAAATGGGATTCAAAGGTGTCTGGACACTTATAGGGTGAATGAGAATAATTAAGTTACAGTGGAGAATAATCTTATTTAAATGGATACTATGAACACATTTTCTTCTGCTGGCAGAAACTGAAAAAAGTCTTCCCATTGTTCAATTTGACAGACATACACAATTTTTTCGGAAGACATTGCTATGGTGAGGACACCAGGACATGTTTCATTCCTATTTAGTCAGGTATGACAATTGTCAGGTCCCTCTAGAAGTAACTAAAAGAGAAACAAAGTTTTTAACATGTAACAGCCAAGTCCCATTTCATGAGTCCTCAAGATACTCTTTTCCAAGATCCCGTTTTGCAAACAAGCAGAATCCTTGATTCTTCTGCTTCAATCCTATTTGTGGGTGTGTCATCATACCAAAGTACCACCCCAAACCTTCAAGACTGAACATGATCCATATAATCTGTGTTTGTCGCTCCATACTAAACCCTACAACCTTCTTGCCTTCACATAGTTCTTAGCCTTTTTGTGACATAGCTTCAGAGGTTGATATTGTTGAATAACTTCTTCAGGCCTTCTGTGAGATTAGAGTACATCTTTTTCAAAACACACACAACTGCATCCAACACCTCATCTACCCCTTTGAGTTTATATCAAATAGTAAAGCTTTTTCTGAAAAGACATTGTCATAGAAACAGTGGTTAAAAACACATATAAGTGCCCTCATGCTTTGAAAATGCCTGTGAGAGTAGCATTAGACATTTAGTTGCAGAATGAGCAACACAAGGTAATTCAAGATATCTTAGGGACTTCACAAAAGTCTGCTATTCCTAGATATTATCAGTTAGTGTGAACTTTTTTTATTTTTTTTTCCTGGAGAGAAGTGGCGAAAGACTCACCCATCAGTTTTAGACTTCCTTGTCTTCCTGTAGACTTCTGTGCCATCAGACAGACTTTTCATTAGCAGTAAGCGTATCTAGATCTCTTAGATGTCAGAGACAGCTAAAACTTTTGATGTGATTTAAACCTATTGCATGCTACATACCAGTGTAGTGTCTGCTTAATACTGTGGCCTTATCAAGCCTGTTGAACATTCACATTCTCTGAAGGCTCAGGATGATAGAGAAACATGTGGGCATCTTTTCTGAGTGACCTGCCAGCTCAAGCATAAAAATCAGATCACATTAAAGAGTTGCTAGTGCTGATACACACCTGTGTATTATATCCAAGTTCAGAAGATATCTTTGAGCCAACTATTTATCAAAGATGCCATATCAAGTGTGCAATGATGGGCCTCTCTAAAGCTGAAAATCTGATAAGTTATGGCACTCTCACTATAGACTCACAGACCCTGCAGAGTGACATGTTTGAAAAGGATAAACCAAGGTCACCAGGAATGTTAACAGAGCTGTGGAACAAAAAGGACTCCATATTAATTCTGCTGAGTACAGGAGAATTTTCTGTGGCAGTCAGTAGACTAAACCAGCTCAACTCTTTATGGGGTGACAGATCAGACTATCACATGATAGATTGTGCCCAGCAGCATCATTAACAGAGAGATGAGCATCTTGGTATTTGGAAAGTAAAAATAAACTATGATGAACTCTAATGGATTGTAACTAACCCTTATCTTTACTAGTGTTAACAAGCAAACAAAGTAAATGCAAACATATGATAGCAATATACAGCATGATGTGTAACTTGTTTTACACTATCTTGACACAAAATGGATTTCAGAAGGGTCTCTTGCATGGAATACAATTAGCTATCAGAAAGAGGAAGAAATTAAATATGATAAGAGGTCTTTCCTGTGAGGTAGAGTAAGCCAGAGAGCCTTCTGAAAATGTTCCAAACTTCAGGTAACTGCCTGAGGAATAGGAAGAGAAAACTACTGTAAGAGCAGGAAGGAAATGGTCTGAAAGAGCAAACTTTGGCCTCTTCAGGGACCTACTTGGAGTAATCCCATGGGTGAGGGCCCTAGAAGGAAGGAGTGTTCAAGAGAGCTGGTTAATATTCAAACATCACTTCCTCCAGGCTCAAGAGCGGTGCATCCCTATGAGTAGGAAGTCAAGCAAAGGAGGCAGGAGACCTGCATGGATGAGCAAGGAGCTCCTGGCAAAACTCAACCAGAAGAAGGAAGTATACAGAAAGTGGAAAGGGGGACAGGCCACTTGGGAGGAATAGAGGAACGTTGTCAGAGTATGCAGGGATGTGACGAGGAAGGCTAAGGCCCGTTTGGAATTAAATCTGGCGAGGCATGTCAAGGACAGCAAGAAGGGCTTCTTCAAATACATCAGGAGCAAGAGGAAGACTAGGGAAAATGTGGGCCCTTTGCTGAATGGGGTGGGTGCCCTGGTGACAAAGGATGCAGAGAAGGCAGAGTTACTGAATGCCTTCTTTGCTTCAGTCTTTACTGCTCAGGCCAGCCCTCAGGAACCCCAGATCCTGGAGGCAAGAGAGAAAGTCTGGAGAGAGGAAGACTTTCCCTTGGTGGAGGAGGAGTGGGTTAGAGATCATTTAAGCAAACTTGACACCCACAAATCCATGGGCCCTGATGGGATGCACCCACGAGTGCTGAGGGAGCTGGCGGACATTATTGCTAAGCCACTCTCCATCATCTTTGAAAGGTCATGGAGAACAGGAGAGGTGCCTGAGGACTGGAAGAAAGCCAATGTCACCCCAGTCTTCAAAAAGGGCAAGAAGGAGGACCCAGGGAACTACAGGCCAGTCAGCCTCACCTCCATCCCTGGAAAGGTGATGGAGCAGCGCATCCTGGAAGCCATCTCCAAGCATGTGGAGGACAAGAAGGTGCTCAGGAGTAGTCAGCATGGCTTCACCAAGGGGAAATCATGCCTAACCAATCTGATAGCCTTCTATGATGGAATGACTGGCTGGGTAGATGAGGGGAGAGCAGTGGATGTTGTCTACCTAGACTTCAGCAAGGCTTTTGACACTGTCTCCCATAGCATCCTCATAGACAAGCTCAGGAAGTGTGGGTTAGATGAGTGGACAGCGAGGTGGATTGAGAACTGGCTGAATGGCAGAGCTCAGAGAGTTGTGATCAGTGGCACAGAGTCTAGTTGGAGGCCTGTAGCTAGCGGTGTCCCCCAGGGGTCAGTCCTGGGTCCAGCCCTGTTCAACTTCTTCATCAATGACCTGGATGAAGGGACAGAGTGCACCCTCAGCAAGTTTGCTGACGACACAAAACTAGGAGGAGTGGCCGATACGCCAGAGGGCTGTGCTGCCATTCAAAGAGACTTGGACAGGCTGGAGAGGTGGGCAGAGAGGAACCTCCTGAAGTTCAACAAAGGCAAGTGCAGGGTCCTGCACCTGGGGAGGAATAACGCCAGTCACCAGTACAGGTTGGGGGTTGATCTGCTGGAAATCAGCTCTGCTGAGAAGGACCTGGGAGTGCTGGTGGACACCAAGTTAAGCATGAGGCAGCAATGTGCCCTTGTGGCCAAGAAGGCCAATGGTATCCTGGGGTGCATCAGGAAAAGTGTTGCCAGCAGGTCGAGGGAGGTGATTCTCCCCCTCTACTCAGCCCTGGTGAGGCCACATCTGGAGTACTGCGTCCAGTTCTGGGCTCCCCAGTACAAGAGGGATGTGGCACTACTGGAGCAAGTCCAGCGAAGGGCTACAAAGATGATTAGGGGACTGGAGCATCTCTCTTATGAGGAAAGACTGAGAGAGCTTGGCCTGTTTAGCTTGGAGAAGAGAAGGCTGAGAGGAGATCTTATCAATGTGTACAAGTATCTGAAGGGAGGGTGTCGAGAGAATGGGACCAGACTCTTTTCAGTGGTGCCCAGCGACAGGACACGAGGCAATGGGCAAAAACTGAAACACAGACACTTCCATCTGAACATGAGGAAAAACTTTTTCACTGTGAGGGTGACAGAGCACTGGAACAGGTTTCCCAGAGAGGTTGTGGAGTCTCCTTCTCTGGAGATATTCAAAACCCGCCTGGATGCAATCCTGTGCAATGTGCTCTAGGTGACCCTGCTTGAGCAGGGGGGTTGGACTAGATGATCTCCAGAGGTCCCTTCCAACCTCAGCGATTCTGTGATTCTGTGATTCTGTGATGCAAGGTAGGCAGGAAACAATTTAATGTAGGCAACTTTGCCAAGTCTGGCAACAGTTTCAGAATAAGTTTGGAAGTGGAGTAAAATGAATAGAGGCACTAACATGTTTTTCTAGGGTGCCTATTGGTTGTCCCAACCCTTTTTATGTTCTAGTAGATTGGAGGTGACATTCTATGGATATTAGAAATTGGAGAACTGGGGAAGAAAAATAATTTGAAAGTGCCATCCTAAGAAAATATTCCTATAGAATATGGCTACTTGAACAAAATGGCAGGTACGTATATCTGCTTCCCAGATCTGTGCTTTCTGACTGCACAGTGTGTCATACAACACACCATGGGGGCAAAAGAACAAAGATTCAGTTTCATTCCTGTAGACCTTTGGTCACAGAGACACAATGTGTTACCCCTGGGTTTCACATGCACACAAATCTCTCTAGATTTCTTGGATCTGTGGATCTGTACAGCTTTTGCTATGGTTGTGTTGGTTCCAATATGGCAACATCTTGGAGTCATTTTATAGTGTTCAGGCACTTGTACCTGTAGGGTTAATGAAGCATGAGGCTTTAGGAGGATAGAAGAAAAGCGGTATTTCTTGGTGACAAAGCTACAGCAGGAAAGACACTACTCCCCAGGAGACCACCTTGCCCAATGGTCTAATTCTAGCATCCTGAAAGTATGGAACTGCATGATGCACCCCAGATTAACCCCAGAAATTTGAGACCGTAAATGGCAAGAACAGAGCTCCTTTGCTTAATAGTGCATAAGCAACTATGTTTTACCTTACACTTACTTGACTGAGCTCACTTCATGGCATCATGACAGCAGTCAATGGTCTGAGAAAATCTGGTGTAGACTAGTTGTATTACGTTAGCTGATGTGATCTTTTGGGTGGCCATGGCCAATACAAGGGCTATAGGGTCAACAGTTGACTTAGAATGGTGCATTTTCTGTCATGACTCATGAATATGTTCTCCTCCCTCTTCTCAGCCTTCTGGTGACTTATAAGCATTGAAAACTTCCCAGGTGGCTGAAGTTCATTCCATGAGGACAGTTGAGCAGTGATACAAGCTACCCAGAGAGGTTGTACAGTCTCCATCCTTGGAGATTTTCAACACCTTGCTGGAACAAGCCCTGGGCAAGCTGGTTTGATCTCAGAGCTGACTCTGCTCTGAGGAGGGGTTAGGGCTAGAGACCTCCTGAAGTCCCTTCCAACCTGAAGGATTCTGTGATTCTAAGTCATGGGTAGATCTTTACTGAGACATGCCAGTTTACCACCTTCCAGCTGCTGGGTCCTCTGGCTAAATCCTGATTGCATGGCTGGATGAAAGTTGGTGTTCACAACCCCCTGTCCAACCTGGTTTCCTTTGGAACAAGGGAGATGTGGTGTGCTCCAATAGGTCTTCTGGTCTGCATAGCATGGGGAGTTTCTCTGGGGGACAAGCAACCAGAAGCCCTCAGCACCCTCGAAGGATATTTAGGAAGATCTAGTGAGCTGTCACTGCCTGCTCTTTGCAGCACACTGTTAACTCTACAACTGGCTTGAGTAACGGTCATTTGCAGAGGCCTGAATCTGTCATTCTCATAATTATCAGGTGTCCAGGCAGTTCAGCCTGCAGGGCACCTGGGGACCAACCTCCATTGATTTGCCAGAAGCAGTACACTGGGGGCCCTCCAGTGAATGCAGTTGCTACCTGTGAAAGCTTGTGAAGGTTAGGAAGGCCTCACATGTCAATGGGGAACAGAAAATGCTCTGTTGTTTCGTCCAAATGAAGCTCTCAGGCATCCAAGGCTTATCTCTAAAGCATTTTCTTCTGCTCTGAACATCCATACCCTGGCTACCTTCCATTCTCTGGCTGCCGAGTTCCAGCACTCCTGCACAAAGCTGCAGCCCATTTAAATCAATTCTGACACCCAACACCTCTCTGTTTTCTCAGCCTGCCTGCCCCAAATATTTCCCTCCAGCCTTGACAAAACAGGTATTCACAGGGCAGCTCCAGAGTAACAAGTTTCCATTTTTGAGATGGTTGTATGGGGAGCTTTGTGGTGTGGCAGCTGGCCAACAGGCAATCATTTAGCCAGGGGAGCTCACTACTGGGTAGTTAATTTGACATGCAGAACAGAGTGGTTAAACTCTCTCCAAAGTCCAGTCACACACTTCTAGGTTCCCAGTATTAAATTATATCTGACGTGTAACTTCAAACTAAAGGCGCTTGAGTGCAAACCTTGTCTTCAGTGAGACTGATCAGCAGCCGCCCATTCACTTTGACACAATCAATCTTCTCCAGTGGACTGTGAGACCATTAGCTGCTCTAAAGAGATGTGTGAGTTGCACTGAGCTCTCCATCTCCACATCGCTAAGTTGCACAAAAAAAAGATGGAAACATAGTGGTGACAAAAAGAGAGCCCTTGATGAACCCATAAGTATGAGGCTGTGAAGAGCAGGACCTCATTTAGTGTTAACAGTCCAGGCTTCTGAATGCACCCCTTTTATATGAATTATGGCAAGTATAGGAATGAGAGCATCTTTTCCGAGATGGATTCCCTCTTTACACATGCGCTTTCTCCATCTTGTTCAGTCTTGGACTGAATAGTTGTTATCACCACATGGTAGCTATCAGGGGCTAGCTGACACGTTATAAAAGCCTAATTTAGCCAATATGCATTGGAGTCCTAGCCAACACCTGAATTATTTGCCAGAACACTTTGAGATAGACTGCTCTTGTGGTATTTGTATCACTGGCAAGAAGCAGAAGTAGGGGAAATCTGGAAAACATTTCTCAGAATAAAAAAAGTGAAGTGTTGCAGAGTCTAGAGGCAGATAGATGGTACTGAAATTCTGATTGCTTGTTCAAATGGATATGGAATTCAGCAATCTTTTAGACTCTGTCACCAGTATTTCACATTTTCTGATTGTGTTAACAGTTGCACTGCTGCTTCAGCAGTTGGTCCTTTGTTTCCCCTGCAATTCATTGGCCAGTCATTTTGCCCAATGACTGTCCTGTGGTGTTGCTGTCTCTCTAACTAGGGAAACAGAAGGAGGACTGCACCTACTAGACTCTGCTACTTTGAACTCAGGGAAAAATATTTAGAATATTCATTAAAAAACTATTCTTCCATTTCATCTGGTACTGATGTTTCCAGTTTCAGTCTTGTCTCCAAGTTGCACATAGCATCCCCAGGTCTTTAGAGAGCTCTTCTTATCTGGTTAAGCACTCATATATCAGGATGACAACTGGAACACAAACCAAAATAGCCATAAAGGAAGAAGAACAGTCCCTCTGGTATGGATTTCTATTGCCATTTATATACCTCTCTCTCACAGAACTAGCTGTGAGAAATGCTACAAAATGACTACTACAGCCCTGTGATGGCAAATGAAAAAAAAAGCATTCTACATAAATGTAGTGGAAGTCTGCAGTACCCATTCATCAGAAAATTCTGATATTTCAAAGGGTTTTTTTATACTGATGGATGGATAACAAAGCTATTGAGCTTTTTCATGTTGCCAGAATTACTGAGATGTCTTGACTGACTTTATCTAACAATTCTTATTGAAATAAGGTTTTCAATAGACCCAAACCAGAGCTGAAACTGAACTGGAATGTTTCCTCTTATAAGGGCCAGTTCAGTTTTTCTCTGGGTCCATAGGAGTAGTGATAGACCACCTGTGGTGCTCTGTGTCCCCTCTCTCTTCTGAGGGTGAAGATCTGGCTTAAGCTTCCTAGTGCTGTTGCTCTACTGTGATTCTCCCAGGGTTTTTATTTGGTTGAAAAAATGTTTGATCAGCTTGAATTGCTTCTCTTACTTTTTGGGATATTTACATTTTCTCCCCTGCCTTGGCAAAGAAAAACTCACCAAACACTGTCTCAAGCGTCGTCTCTTGCTTTTGTGGGAAAGCTGATGTAAAATCCCTTTAGCCAGTTGTGGGGAAATAAAGTATATTTATGCTTTAAAACCCTGTAATCAGATAACTCTCAATGAGAAATATGAGCATGGGATTCCTTTGTTTCATGTCTGGTACAAAATAGTTGAATATATATCTCTATATATATTTATATATTCCCCCACTTACATTAGAAATTTACAGTAGAAAATTACATCTTTACATCTCTTGCCTGGGAAGACCAATGGACTGCTGGAGAATTAGTCAGACTGTACCTTTACAAGCACACAAGGAACTTGAGTAAATAGGAATGAAAGGAACTTTTAGTCAGACTGCTAAAAATGTCATGGGGCAGAATATAAAGAGGAAAGAGGGAGAGAAATGTGTAAGTCCCAAAGGTAAGAGGATGTAAGAACGATGGTGCATCTGCAGTATTTTTTTACTCCAGGCAGTAAATACATGTATTTTGCTAAAAGAGTCTCAAGTGCCGTGCTGGGAATTCCCACAGCTCAGACCTTCTTGGGCCAAGCGCACATACTCAGTCTCAGGGTATCCCGTGATTTCGAACATTTTTGTTGTCTGCCCTCCGAAAAGTGAACTATGAACTCTACAGCCCCTGTCCCAGGCTTGTGCAGCCACACTTATGGCACAGTTTATGAGGAATATTGGAGCAGAACCTCAACCCTTTACATGGGCTTCTTGTACCCATTTTAGGACTTCATTATAATGCTGTGATTACAACTGCATTAGTTTGGGGCTAGCGTCTCTCACTGTTGCAGGGAGACTGTTTCAGAATCAGCCCTTTCTTCTTGTCTCAGATATTTTAATTGTCCCCTTCAGGTCTCTTTGTTCACTTCCACAGAGAATATCCCACACCTTAGGATCTTCCAGCTACTCTGAAGGCCGAACAGAAATGGATTTCCTAGCAGGACACAGTTAACATCAGCTGGTGACAGAGCTCTACCTGTGAGGTAGGTAAGAGTGAGAAGGTGACCTTTGGAAGCAGCAACCTTGTTCATCCCTTGTTGCAAGCTATGGTGGTAGCTGAAAGAATCACGAGAATGGATCTACCTTACTTTATGTCATTTTCTCTCAGAATGTAAATTAAATACTGATGCTAGTGGAGTTGTGCTTTTGACTTGCAGGGAAACTGTTTGTGCTACTGCATTTTACAGGGCCTGAAAAAAATTTAAGTCATCAGAAAATCCAGAAGGGAAATGGGAGCTACCTGTGCCCTTAATGACCATCTGGAAGTGCCACATGGATTCCCTGCTGAGTGTTAAGAAAATGCACACAAGGGTCACACCGAATGGGAGCTGAGGAGTGCTGTGCTGACATGGCCCTTACCCTGCATGGCTGGAGGCATTCGACACCTACTCTTAAACCTTTTGTTCCAAGCACACTTGCAGATCATCTTTCTGGGAAGTTACTTTGTCACTGGGAAATATGAGGGAACATGGTACCAAGGGATACAATTCTGGTATATTTCTCTGTGTTTTTAATGCTGGGCAACACACACAAGTCTGTCAAATTATAGGTGGGAAAAGAACGACGTATAGACGTTAGCTGAATAGCTGGTATTCAGATGGCTCTGTGCATTTTCAGACAAAGTGCTCTTAATGTGAGATTTTTGGAGCTCGCTATTCTCAGTGTTTCCTATTACATCATGATCTACCACTTTTCTTTTCCTTCTGATTATTTTAATTTGAACGTTAATGTTTGCACCTCAACCTCCACCAGTCTCTTGTCCACAGGGAATAGGGAGAGGACAGACATCTGAGTAAAAACTAGCCATGGCTGATGCCATAAATCAGAGGAATTTTAGAATCTGATGACAAACCAAATTCCTGTCAGAAAAGAGCAGAGCTGACCCCTCCCCAACTGTCATCGAAGCTGGGCCATAAAAATCACAGCTGTCACCAAGGCACACTGGGCCTCTGGGGAACATGCCATCCTGGGGACTCATCTGCTGCGTCCGCGGCCAAATTCCGAGCCCTCAGGCACATTCCACTTGACATTTTGTCACATCTCTTACTGGTGCATCTGTTCAGGGGCATTAACTCTTCCTAAATCACTTTATCCTCTTTTTTGCTCTGAAAAAACAAGTCTATGGGAGAGGTAGAGGTCTGAGCAGGGATCTGCGGCAGAAAACAGAGCCCATATGTTTAAGAACTGGCTGTAGGCAGCCTTGGGGGTAACTAATCCTGTAGGCCATGTTGTTACAGTAATAAGGTCAGAACTAAGACCTGAGTTCACATAAACTTTAAAAAATTGTTTTAACTCATATTCACACATTCAAAATGATAGGAAATCTTCCCAGTTATGTCCCCTTGAGCTCTGGCCACAGGCAGAGATCTATTTCAAAAGGCAAGGGGTGAGTGTGAGGTTGGACCACAATGGCCACAGTTGACCTGAGATGACTGTGTATTCAGACATGGCATGAACTTTTAAAGACACTGAACACTTTTCTCAAACCCGTTGATAGGGTCCAGTTTCTAAGAAATCTATCCCATGTGCATGAATGAAGAGAAGATTTGTCTGTTACACCTGTTTAGGAGATAATAACTGAACTCGGCTCCATCAACCCTAGAACCAAAAAACTAGGTGTCCTTTATGACACGGACATTAAAATTGATAGTTACAACTTGATAAGCAGAGGTAGCAGAGCTGAGAACGTGTCTCCTGACATCAGAGAGATTGTGATGTACTGAAGAGTCACTGTTGATTCAGAATCAGAAATATTTGAATGCATATGGATTAAAGATCTAACTGGTGTCACTAAGGATAGGGATTGACAGATGTCTGGCTGACAAGAACCTGGTGAGCATTTGCTAGACTTTCATGACCATTGACAAAAATTCTAAGACTTACTAAAAATAATAGGTGGTAACTTCCCAGGGTATCCTGCAACTGGGATGGAGTAACTCAGTACCAACTCTTGTTGTGCTGGACAGAGATTTAGTAACTAACTTAAGGGTCACTGGTTGCCTGAGTACCAGTGACTGCAAAGGTAAGTGTATTTATCGTGTGCAGACAGAATGGCATGAAGTAGTAAAATTTACATTTGAAATTTCAAAGGCCCGTTTTCCAAAGCTTGTAAGAATTTCTAATTGAAAAGCTTGGGAAAGGCTGGCTAAGCCTGGGAGTTCTTTGCAGATCTCATAGCAGATGGATTCTGGGTATGCGTGGAAATACGTGGGGGGGTGCTGGGGATGGATGGATGCTGGATATGGATGAAATATAGCTGGGTATATAGAAATATAGCTGAATGGAAATCAGCTGGGTTAAAAGACTGTCTGAGAACAGTGACTAAACAACAAGCTGTTACATAAAAGATAGAAAAAGGAGAAGTAAAAGGTGATTAATATAATTTATACTTTAAAAATATGTGAGTGATAAGTCAAAACAAAGCAGTTTTTGAAATAAAAGTGACAATGGCTTTTAAGAGAATGCTTTAAAATATATTAGGAACAAAATAGAAAGCCTTGGTCAGATATAGGTAGTTTTAACAGTAAAATTTGTAAGTCAGAGATATTCAGTCCATATTGTCTTTCTGTTCTACATAGAAATAAAGCAGGAGGATGAGTTTATTATTTACAATGATATGGATGAAGTATAAAGCTCCCCATCTGTATCAGAGGAGGGTGTGAGACGGAAGCTACTAAATTCAACACAGAAGAGCCTCTGAGTAGCAAAGGGAGCTTCCTGAACAATACTCTTATCACAAATCTTGGGAATCAGCGAAAATTTGGAAGCATTGGAGGAGTCTCACTCTAGATCCCAAAATTAGCAGAGGATAGAGATATGGAAAAATCCTGAGACTCAAAAATGCCTGTTCAGTTTCCAGGATGAGAGCCTGCGTTTTGGAAAGCAATGGCTTAGAGAAGGTCACATGCATCAACATGAGCTCTCTGTGGAAATGGTGTGAATAAAAAGGCCAGTATTGTTTCCTTGGTTGGGTAAAATGGAGAATGTTATGTCAGGTTAGAAGAATGATCTCCCTTTGCCCGCAGTATGCTCAAAATTCCTTTTGTTCTGTTTAACTCTCTAGATGAGCAACAACTGAAAGCAAATAGGGTTCATCAGGATTTGCTCTAGTTCCCTGCAGATATCAGAAGGGAGGTTTTCCTTGGTGTTCAGCTGATCAGCTTTTTAACTTTTGGGGAAGGAAGTAACTTTGGGGGGGGGGGATTGCTTATCTTTTTTCTGAGGCCTGAGAAATTACCTAGAGTTAAAGAGAGCTCTTTCAGTGGGAGCTGAACTGTGCTCCAACATGGTATAGGGAAGCTTCTGTTTCAGATGCCTGGGGATACCCCATGCTGCTTTGCTCAAGATCACTGTCCCTGACTTACTTGAGATGCAGACAGGACTTCCCCAAGGTCATTCTGGCATAGACTTGGAGGGGTTTTTACCTTCTTTTGCAGCACAGAGTGCACTTTATTCGCTGGACTGATGTTCATGTTCATTGAACACTTCCCTGCTATTGCAGAGATATTGGCATGGGGGGTTATCTGAGGTTTCTGCTGTGCCTTGCCCTTGGCTTTGGTCAGGCTAAAGTCTTGGGGCTTGATACAGAAGTAGCTGAGTAAAATGTAGCAGTCAGTGATGTACAAGAGGTCTCAGAAGACAGTCTGATGGGTCTTTCTTCCCTGTGAAACTCTGAAAATACTTCCAAAAACAACTTGAGAAGGTTTTAAACAATTACTAAAATTAAACATTTTAGAATCTACAGACCAGGTACATTTTCCTAGAGAGCTTTAAAAGGATTTGCTGAGAAGTGCTCTGAGCTATTCCTGTTGATATTTAACATGTCATGGAACACTCAGACAGTACCAGATGACTGGAAAAAAGCTAGTTGTTGTTCCTGTGTTCAAGCGGATAAATGGGATTGCTCAAATAAACACAGGCAGATTAGCCTGGCACCAATCCCAGGGCAAATTACAGAAAGACTCATATGAGACATAACTGGTAAAGAATTAAAGGATACTGATGCAATTAGAAGCCATTGGCATATTAATATGGAGAAGAGATCCTGTTATAAAAATTTAAGATCTCTTTTTAGAGGGTGATTACAACACGACTGATAAAAGCATGTTTGTTGACCCAATATAATTAAACCTCTATGAAGCATTTGTTTTTTGTGCTACACAACATTTGGATGTAAATTTCAGCTCATGAAAAATCTGAGGCTGTGTCTGTTGGTTGAGAATCTCCCATTGAAATGATCTTTCAACAGAAAACTCTTTTTTTTTTTTTTAACGGAAGCTTGTTTAATACAGGATTTTTCCTGTTTAGAGAATCGAAACCATATGTTTTACTTTTGGTCTATATTGAAATATTTCAGTTTGCTAAAGTGAAGCAAAGCTGTACCTGCCCATGATACTAGAGAGACTAATCATAAAAGCAGTTCTAATATGCCCATGCACTTGCTATTCTATCTTGCGGTGTAGGCTCTTTGGTTGGATTACATCTCCCATGATGTGCCTGTGTCGGACTCTTTTTGACCTGCTTGGTGCTTCATGGAAGAAGAGACTAGCCCAAGAGTCTGGTATGCTGGTAGGTGCAACGATGGCTACCATGAGAAACTGTGGCCCTTAGACAGTCAGTTTGGTGGTGAACAGACAGCAAATGTAGTGTTCAACATCATGGAGGAAAGCATTTTGATTAAGGATGTTGCAACCCTTCCTATAGATTGAAAATATTGGTCAACTGCAGCATTTTGATCTTTTGCCATGTATTTTTAAAGACTTCTCTTTCTCCAAGTTGAATGTTTAAAACAAAACAAAACAAAACAACTCACTAGACTCTCTCACTGTGTTCTCTCACGCCTGCAGGATCTGCCTCAGGATCCCTTCCTCATGTCTCTAAAGTGGAGAGGTAGGTTCTGTGATGATTTTTCCTCGTAATCCTGACCTTTCCCAGAAAAGAGTGCTACAGAGAGCAGGAAGGGAAAAATACAAATGCCATCTCCAAAACACCTGGGAAGGGAAGCAGAAAAAAGAACACTCTGAACTACTGAGTCTTCCTTGCTCTTTTCTCACCTCCTCTGTTGTGGGAACCATCTCAAGGAAAATGCAAGCGCTGCCTTATTTGTGCAGAAATGACAGGCAACACTAACTCAGGAGGACAGGACAAGTATTTATTACAGAAGAAATCCTCCTTCTCTTGCTTTTTCATGTGGACTGAAATGTTCTTGGGTCCCTGCTGAGCTGACCACAGCTCTGGTTGAAATCTCATTCATTGTGAAGAAAATACCAGGACTCGCAGCACTTACCACGGCAATTTCAAGGTTATCAATCTAAAACTAACACAGGCTGTGGATTCTCTCTGTGGATATATGAAGTTAGAACAACAAAACTGAAGAAATAAACAATAGCTCTGAAAGCTTCAGACCTCTGAAGTTGAAGCCTAAACCAACCTTTATCAATTGGAGGAGAGAGTGTCAGAGCTCAGCAGGAAATTTTCTCCAGGAATACTTTATCTGCTAAGCCTCCTGCTGCAAAAGTCTCCTCTGAAGGCAGCTGGTCCAGGCCACTGATTCAAGAGTGAGACTAGTTATGCTACTGCTATGAGGTAGGACAGTAATGCCCAATGCTTCAGAGGATTTATATCATCCTCCTTGCTCACACTGCACCTTTGTGCTTCTGTCCTGCACAGCCCTGGGGCTCTTATCCCTGGCAGCACATGCTGTGGGGCAGATGGGTCAGGGTAACATAGCCCCATGTATTGAAGTGGGATGAGGCCACAGTAGACAGCTTTCCTGGGTTAAAGACAAGGGTCTTTATTTTCCTTAGGTTTTGTTGCTTTCAAAGAGAAAAAGAGAGCATAATGGTCTTCATTGCTTTCCCTTCTCATACCTCTTCTACCTTACATCATTTTCTCTGTCTTCTCCCTATGTCCACTTACTCCCAGGGTTCCTTCCTTCCCTGAAATTCCTCTTTCCTAAACTATCCTTCCTCTTTTTTCTCTCTTGCTTTGGTCTATTTCATTTTCTTCCCTAGCCACCCCTTGTCCCCAGCCCTTCTAGCTCACAGACTCCCAGTTGGCAATTTTCCACATTCCTCATCCTTGCTCCTGCTGGCTGCTGAGTTTCAACCTCTTGGAAACAATTCCTTCCCTCCCATGTCCTTAACCCTTTGCATCTGGAAGCTGGTGCTGACACAGCTGCAGCCACAGAAGGGACCACTAGCGAGCCATCCACTCCCATGGCTACTGCTCTGGCCTCACAGCTGTTACTCTGCTTCCCAGCTTCCATAATAAAAGGTATTCCCAAACTGATTGGGGTGTTCCCAAACCAATTTGAGTTTTCCTTTCTGGGGGAAGAGGGGACTTTGAATTTTGCATCAGTTTACATTCATTGGTTATTCCTGACCTACTCCAATCCAAAAAGAAAGGAGACCAAATGTAACTGTATTGACCATAGATTTTCAGCCTTTTGCCTTCAAAAGAAATTTAAGAAGTCATGCGTGTATGGAAATAAAGAATGGCAGCAGAAGGGTATAGCATGTAACATAGTAAATATTGAGAGATATGTAGCAGATATATTCCCCAGTTCTTGCTTTTGCTCTCTCTCTTCCTTTCTTCAGTCTTGTATCTCAAGAACCAGCCCTGTTTCTGCTTTCTTCCATCTGGCAGCTCTCAGAATAATCTCACCCACCTGTTAAATGAGAGAACGTCAAATTAAATTTAGAGCACAGCCTGGAAACAAGATGCTACAGAAAAGCATTTTAATTAAAATCCTCTAATTGAATGCATGTTTCCTTGTGAAAAGGGAGCTGCCAAGAAGGGCCTGATGTCACCACCTCTACCCCCATTTCCCACGAAAGGAGGGCAACTGAAACAAGCTCTCAAGGTGGAGAGAGGAAAGGGCATTTCCAGGGAGTTTTCCAAGGAAACCCTTGCATTGCTGTCAGATGATTCATGGGAGACTTGCTCCTTTATCAGCATCAGATCAGAAGATGCTACAATAGCTCTGCTACTTCTGATCGGGTACTTTCCAGAGTAACAAGCTGTCACATGTGTGTAAGGACAAGGTGGTCACTAGGTGAAACCTAAACTCCAAACGGAAGTCTGACAAACATAAAGCCTGGCTCTAATGTAGAGACCATCATGGTGCACTGTCACCTGGGAATGCTTCCTATTCAGCTCTACTAGGTAATCAAGTGGGAATATAAGATCTGGTTTACTACAATTGCTGGAGTAGATGCATGGATGGAGAGCAACATTTTGATACAGGAGGAGAGATGGAAATAGACAGCAAGAAACAGAAGTCTGGGGTTCGTATTTGGAAGGTCTGGATGACCATGTCTGGTGCTTGTGGATGGGGGCAGCAAGCCCTCATCTGGACACAATGGCATCATTGGCAGACTGTGATCTAGTGCAAGGTATTATATACAGCATAGATATGTTAAACTGCAACTGTCTGGTAACTGCACAGCACCTGGAGCAAGGAATAACAGACTTGGTATGCTCAAACAAACACGACTGGTAGCCAGGAGGAAGTATTTGGGGAGAACGGGGAATTAACAAGTGCTGTAGAACTGCGTCACTGCAATGTAATTCTAACTCTTCTAAATACTATGCAAATCCATTGACACTATATACTTCCTGTAACCATGACACCTCTGACTTTTCTTTCCTTGATTTACAGTAGTTAACTGTTATGAAAAAAGAGTTACAGAGAATAAAATGCACAGTACATACCTCCATATAAAGACCTAGTAATAATAGTAACAATTCACAACATTCTGCAATATTTACAGATTTTTCCATTAAGCTACCCACAACATGCAGAGCGGAAGTTTGGCACCACTGCGTTCTTGCACCTCCAGGCTGGTAAAGGTCGTTTCCCGAGAGCCTCAGGTCACAGAGGAGAAAAGTTCCCAGCGCCCTCAGGTGTTTGCCAGCCCTCCTTCCTTGACAACAGAGAATCCTTTCATAAAACACATTCATTTTATGTTTCAATATTTTTATGCTTCATTGGCCTATTTAGAAATTGGAAAATCTTACATCCCCTCTTGAGAAATCTGGCAGGCATGTTTGGCTCATGCTGGAAAAGCAAAACCACTGGCAAACCCTCCAGCCTTTGCTAAAATTTAAAATGAAAAGTCCAAGTGCTAAAGGCATTGTGAACACCCTTTGTGAATGCTAGGGAAGCAAGCGTAAAAGACTTAAGACCTAGGGAAGGGTAAATCACTTTTTTTCCACAGCAAATTCTGGGGTGCAAGAGTGACTTCCAGACCATCAGTACAGTTCCCCAAAACAGTAGCTAGGTCAGATTTTTAGGGTAAAGGAGAATAGAGAAACCAGAACTCTTGTCTTTTTGGCTTTTTGAGTCTCACTTCATCCTTGTCAAATGGAGAGAAAGCTTAGCAACTGCTTTGAGAAAGTGTCGTGCAGACTGGGCATGCAGGAAGTGCTGGATGCCAGGAGTGGTATTTGCCTATTCTCAAGCAATTCACATCACCAGACATGCTCTGGAGAATGCTCAAGTGGTTTGGTGATAGGGAGTGAAGCTGGTGGACCAGAACTGGAGGGCCAGTGCAGCAGAAGTGGGGATTGTGAGAATAGGGATTGAGGTAGGACAGAAGCTCTTAGGATGGCTAAATGGATATTTATATACACATCATATTTTATAGAAAACAAGATAGTAGAAATGTCCCATGAGATGTTTACCTTATTTTTTAAGGAAACACTCAGTAAAGATGCTCTACTGTATGAAGATGAATGATTCCAATGTTGAGCTAGTACACAAAAATGGGAAAATGTCCCTGAGACTGAAAATTTCCATACCAACATTGCCCTGTAGCTGCATGATTCACAGTGTGTTACAAAGGGTGTTAAAAGAACATCAAAGTGAGATTCAGATCCTCAGCCGGTGAAAACATTTCTGTAGTTTGTCCGCAAAATTTGCATCTCACTTCCTGCTGAAACATGTCAGAAGTGTGCAGACATACAATGAAAAGTCAAGGTTCAGCCTCCAGGAGTTGCTGCCTAAAATCCTTTAAGTAATCTGCAGCACCATGAATGTTCTGCCATCGGCTTAATTTGGACCATATGAACCTCCTGAGTATTTTTCAAGCAATGAGAAGGTAACAGTTCAAGACCAAGAGGCAGAAAAATATAGCTAGTGCCATACTACAAGCCTTGCACAGTACACTCACACAAAGCACCAGGAATATCCACTCCTGCCCAGTTGTTATCAGGCTGTTAAGCTGATATATAAAAGACAGTGAGAAGTGTTGTCACTTGCAGCAGGGATCAACAAGGTTGACTGAGCTCCAGAATAGTGACTATAACTTGGACAGTCAGTTGCATTTTAAAAGGAGTTTTAAAAACAGAAAAAAAGATAGAAAAAAAAGAGGCTCATAGAGATCGAAGCTGAAAGGCACTACAGTCATTGCAGTCATTTAGTCCTCCCCTAATCCCCTAATCCTCATGGTGGGGAAAAGCTAAACATGACCAGTAAAGAAGGCTCTGCAGACCAAGTTGCTGTTTGAATGAAGCAACCTAAACTCTCATGGTTTTTGGCAGTTTCAGTATTTGCAGCCAGTGTATGAGGAAGCCATGGATACTGAACCCACCATTCACTCCAGGTTGGGTGTGAAGCCAAGCTGTGTGGCCAGATTCCTGTGTGGGTGTGAGAAGCTGGTCCTGTCTTTTGTCAGCCTGCATCTGCTCTTTGGGGACACAGCTCCAATTTTTAAAGCTGCCAAGCTGGTATGTCTCACTGCTCCACTGACATTTTTAAGGAAAATGTTAATCACATGTATCAGTTACAAATAAAAGACTCTAAAGTCCAAACTACTCAGGTTATAAGCTTTGCTACTGGCATATTAAGGAGCTTGTGGCATGTCTGAGTCATTACTGTCAGCTAAATGAACATAATATTTTTGGTGAGGGAGTGTTGCGTTTTGCAGACGCTAAGGCTGTTAATGGAAGGACCCGTCTAGTGTGCATGTGTCTCTGGGGTTACCACCTCATCACATATTAACTACGAAATAGAGATTTGTTTGCTTCAGATGTTAAAGCAGGACTGTGGTGTGCAGTCATTCATGTTGCGAATGATCAGTGTGACACCACTGAAGGGCTTGTCTGAAGGTGGGAGTCTCCAGGTTGCATACAACTGTAAGTGGACCTGTGCCCATGGCTAGAAGGTATTAAGATGCTTGAACACTTTGGAGTGCTTGAGATCTGGAAAGTGCACAAGTGCTTTCCATTGCTTAGCAGTTCCTAAGCCCTTTCCCAGCCGTGTATGGGAGCTCCAGAGGAGTGTGCTGGGCCCTTCATTCCCACCTTGCAGTCGCAGCCACCCTTCCTTCTGCCTGACCAGGAATGGTGGGCTGCTGCCTAGTTTTGGAAACTTGATAGAGTAAGGGAGGCTCTCACATGTTGTTCAGAGGAAAGGTTTGACTCTTTCCTTAGCAAAGAAGGCACAGAATTGCAATGACAGCCTTCCTAGGTTGGTAATTTTATCGCATAAGTTCCCAGGTCACTTTGGTAGCTGTCCGGAGCTGAGATGGAGCAGCTAGGTATCCCACAGCTATGTGTTGCTGAGTCCTGCGAAAAGCTTCAGTTTTCTCCATGGTTTTGATAAATGAAGTGCTGGGTGCTTCCAATCCCAGCAATGCCATTGACAACTGTTTTTCCCAGTTGGCTGGGTACACTGAACCCAGAGTCCTACCCAGCAATCATGGTGACTGTCAGGCCAAGAGCAGGAAAGCAGTACGAGCCAGGGTGCGGTAAGCCTGTAACTGAGACAAATTGAATAATCCCAGCTCCTAGACTCATCCTGTCCTCAACTAGTTCTTTCCATCTTTCTGCTTCTCTCTTAGCTGAGCCTCACACTGACAGTCTCAAAGAAAGTAAAGAATGGCAATTTGCTGTGCTTCAGAAGTGCTGTATAACTCCAGGTAATGTATCACATCCTCCACCACTGATACTCCCACCCTCTTTGGAGACTTCCCATTTAGGAAGGGACAAAAAAATCCTTCCCACTATTATACACTGTAACTCATTTAAAGCTTAGTGTGCTTTAGAAAATGCATGCAAACAGGGATTTCTGGGGACAGATCCTCATCCTTCCTGGAAGCACAGTATGTACAGTCTTTCCCAATGCTCTGCTAAAACTTAACTATCCTGAGCCCTGCACTGACTTCTGTAGGCCCACAGCTACTCAGGGGAAGGAAAAAAATGTCCACCTCAAGCACTACTACTCCAAGAGTCAATACCACCCCTACTACTCCTTCCCCAAACCTGCTTTGCACTGATGTTAGTTTAAGCATCACAGAATTAACACATGGCTTTCATTGCTTTCACCTATTTCTTCATTTCCATGCCCAAAGGGAGAATTTCCCCACTCCTGACTTGCATGTGGTTGTTTCAAGTTCAAAAAGCAACTGTCATTCCCACATAAAACATGGGCTTCCTCATTTCCTGCTCTTCCCTTCCCTGGATAGGGAAGAGTAGCTGTTTTTGTCTCTCTGCTTCTCCCTCTCTCTCTTGCTGCATCCCTCCCTGCTCTCCAAGGCTCTTCCCTTGCCTTTCACGCACTTTTCCTTACTGCTGTGCTCCCCTCCTTTCCTCTGCAGCCCCTTGCCTTTCACACCTTCCCTCTGAAGCACTCCACCCTTGTTCTTGCTGTGCCTCACATTTCTCCGTGCTCCCTCTAACTCATCCATGCTCCCTGCATTGCTTTCCTCCTTTTGGCCTCCTCTTCCCTTTTGCAACCTGGGCTCTCTTGTATAGACTTTGCATTAAAGTGAGTTTGTACAGGGCAGTAATTGCTTCCTTTATTCAAGCAAAATCTAACATGGTAATTCAAGCTGCTGGCATCAGCCTTACTCCCCAGTGGTGTGTTTGCAACATGGGGAAGGAAGACACAAGCTGTAACCTGACATATGTTCAACTCCCCACACTGCTGTTGCTCACCCTCCTGCTCCCCAGACTCTCCCTAATTCCCTGACTGGCTTCTAAGATGCTTCCCCTTCCCACTGCCTTTCCAGGCTCATTCTCTGCTGGCTGTGAGTAGCCTGCCAGCATCTTGGAGACTTTCATTTCTAGTAGCAATGAATCCAGTAGATCATTGCCATCTTGGCTGAGGACAAGCTCATTTCAAAGCTTTGGGAAAATGACTACTCTTTTGGTTGAGAGCCTGGTAGAAAATGCCAGAAGATGGAGCCATTTTGGATAATGCTGATTTTTGACTTTCAAGGCAGAGGTCAACAAATAATAAGGAAAAAATATCAATATCAGTTAATTCAAGACTCGTGGGACACTGTCAGATGGTATGTCCTCTCTCTTGTTCCTTTCTCGGGTTCTCCACTTTCTCCTTAAAGTTGTTCATCCTTTTCTCTGTCCTTGATGACTTCTGCTTTTCTTCTTTCCTACTGCTTTTTCCCCTACAGTGTTCAGGTTATAATGAGGAGTAAATTAAATAAATTAAAAACAAAGTAAAAATAATGAGTCTTGGAAAATTCTCTCAAGACAGAATCTGAACACAACTGTAGAAAAAGTTCATCTTGAAATGCCTGTACAAGTCATGGTGAAAGACACAAAACCAAACAGCACATGAAATTGGGAAGGGGAGCAAAAGGAAAATGCATGACAAATCCACGTGAAGTGTCCCAGACAGCTTTTGTCTGCACAGGAATGGTTTTATGGGCTTCTCTGCTGAAAAAGGAACAAAAAAATTAAGGAGTTGAGTTCAAAAGATCAAGTTGCATTTTCATTGATCTTGGACTTGTAAGAGCTACCCCATCAATCACAGTTGCTCAAAAATTCCTGTTAATGTCTTCGAATACTGAGGCTGCCCGTATGGTTTGTCTTTGTAACATTTGGACATCTCCCTGGAAGCAGGATGAGATCTGTCAGTGTCAGAGTCAGACACTCTGCACTCATCCCCACATCCCAGCAAGTGGTGTAAGGAAAATACTATTACAACAAGGCCAAAGAGCTTCATCTCATCTGGGACAAAGCAGCAGAAGATGAGAAAGGAATAATGCCTGGAAGATCTGGCTTTCAGAAATGCTGGCAACAGCAGCAGAGACCAGGTAAAAATCCCACCATATACTCTAGGAGGTCTAGGACAGCTTCAAGCCAAGGTGCCCTGTGATACTGCACAGAAACAAACACCTGTTTGCTCACAAGGAGCTGAGAACATGGATAGTGAAGGCTTTCAGAACAGGAAGGAAAGGAAGATCCCCTACCATTATACTGAATGATGTGATCAAAACTCAGGTGGGCTGGAAATCTTGTCAGGTACAGCTTGATCTCTCCTTGTCATAAGCAACAAAGTCAGCATGGTGGTAAATCACTGAGTGGTGACTTTTGGAGACTGCTTTGTAGGCATCTGTAAAACTGTGCTCCTCACCAGTAACAGACTCATGTCCATGGGCAGCAGGTGTACTGAGCTGAGGACTCAGGCTTTGTCTGGCTGTAGGCTTTGGCATATGAACATACATATTAATATGGACAGAATATTAGGAATGTGCTTGATGCTGAACACACATTTAAAAAAATGTTCTATTTCAGAGAACTAACCCATCTAGCCGACTACAAGCCCTTAATGCCATCAGTTTTCCTTGGAGAAAATTCAGATCCCAAGCCAAAAGTCACCAAACAAATCTTTCTCTCTAATGGTCCCGAATCCTTCTTTCTTTTAAGTTCTTGCTTTCCTGCTCTGGGGAAATTGTCATGAGGACACATTTCTGAACTGGATCTTCAGCTCAAGTCTGCACTGGATTTATGTACCAGCAAAATAACTCAGAAGTATATGCTGAAAATGGTTGTGCTTGCAGCTTGACTTTGACGAGGATTCACTTTGCCACTGCTGTCTGAGAAGCTGTGACAGAACAGCTAGGAGCCATCAATACGGCCAGGAGGTCCTCTGAGTTTATGTGGGCTTTCTACAGAGAAAATCTGCACAGGGAGAAAAAGATTCATAATCCCTATTCCCCTCCTGCTCTTGATTTGCCTCCAAATGGGTCACAATTTATTATAAAAAAGGGAATTATCTGTAACTAAACAAGGTCATTTGAGTGTCAGAAAGAGAGTGATGACTTCTTCTCCAGGTGGGCTGAGAGGTATGTGGGATCCAAAGCTCAGGTTCTGTTCACACCAGGCCAGGGCTGAACAAGGGGCCATCTCCTGAGGGGCGTGGAAGGTCTAAGCAAAGACACTATGCATAATGATGTGAAAAAAGTAGTTTGCTGCAGAAGTAGGAATAGAACAGAGGTGTCAACTGCATCAGGTCTCCCTCTTTGGAGGTGTATGTGCAGGGGCTCTCTCCTACTTTTCCTCCTTTCACACACACACACACACACACACACACACACACGCGCGCGCGCACACACACACACTTACTTTACAAGCAAACTGTTTATAAGCATCAATGCTGAATGTAAGTGTATATTTAATATTTCACACATTTTCATCTGATCTTTTTCCCTTGAACGCTTATGCATCAATTCTTTGTGGAGACAAGAATGGTTGTTTTCTGGACATCTTTTTCTTGACAGTTCTGCAAAGTTTCTCACTTCGTAGCTTCTAGAAACCTTTCTAATTATTTTCTCTTGGCCAGTTTCAGCCTGCTTTGCCTGTGCTCATAGAAGCAATAACACTTTCTCTGGTGACTGCCTTAGGATCCCGGCAAGATGCCATGGTCTGTGAGATGAGAAATGGTGACCTCATGAATAGGGGGAGGGAAAGGAGGGGGCGAGACTGAATTTTTGGTTTTCTACATTTAAATCCCATCAGGCTTTGTGTTTTCATTTCAAATTCTTTCCAAAACACTGTATCTATTTTCCTCCAATATACTATGACTGAAATGACTTTATGCTTTGCCTCCACTGATTATTTTTCTAAATAGGAAGAAGTGATTTGTCTTCAAAGGCATTTAAAACTCACCAAAAGAAATGCATCCTGAAATAAAGTGAAGAAGTTGGAAGGTGTGAACTTTACTGAAACAGGCAAGTCACAAAAGAGTTAAGGTTATTTATATGTGGTCAAGTTAAATAAGACCAGGACATGTGGTTCTCCCCCCGGAACCCTCTGAACACTGGGGTGTGGGCTTGTGAAATGCCTGGGAGGCAGAGTTGTCCCCCATTGTGTCTTGTTTAATTTGACTATTAGAAGGGTTCATTCTTTTGTAACTTGGCTCTTCCTATAGCTCTCACATCTTCAGGCAAATGTCCTTTACATTTCAAACATGCCTTTTCCCTAGCCCCCCACACCTTATGGTTTGGATAACCATCTCTTTTTCTCTATGCACCTGCACAAGCCTGCTGGCACATGAGTACATTTATCTGCACATAGAGGGAGAGTAAAACCAAACTGAAGAGCACTGTAGGCAGATGGCATTGTGTTCCCTGGGGTACACTTGGGCTGCACCCTGGGGCTATGGTTGTGCCCCAACGATTTTCACTGGCCAGAGGCAGCTCTGCTCTAGAGCAGTGTGCAGTGGGCAAGTTTTCCTGCCTATAGCTGTCGCAGTCTGAGCTGGAAACTCTTTCACCATGGCCTTGACATGGCTCTGTAATAAAATACTGAGCTTGGTCCCACTAAACCTGCATGTCTGGGTAATGTCGCAACAGCAACATGAAAAACAGACATGGTGTCACTCATCACATGACAGGCTCTTCCTCCCATCTGACTTAAATGGTAAAAGTATCACTGGAGCAAGGCTCCTTTTAATGCAGTACCAAATGGGCAGAGATGGGGACTTTGTCATCGCTTCCACCAGTGATTACAGTCTTGCAGTAAATGGAGCAGAAACTAGCTATTAAATGCAATAGAAACTGGCCTAGGGTATGTGTGGCCACAGACAAATCTTTTGTTCAGCTTCCTAGTCTGTAAAATAGAGCTCTACTGCCTCGAGCAGTAAGGGAGGTGTGAGGATTACTTAGTTCAAATCTCTAAGTGCTTTGAGCCACAGAAAGCATATATGACCATGGAAAGCAAGGGATAAATTTTCAAGTACTATTGCAAAGATGAGGCTGTAGGTATTTTTCTGGTCATATAAAGCATCTAAAATACTCATCAAAATTATTCAGAATAAAATAGAGTTTATTTAATGGAAAATCTGTAATTGTATTTTGTTGCTATTGAAATTCTTTCTTCAGAGAAATGTCCAACCAGTTTGTTGAAAAGCAGTTAACTTGCTCTCAGTCTGGAGGAGATGCAATCCACAGTTGCAGCATAAGAAATGTATTCTCCCTAAATTATGTACCTATCTGAAAGGGCAAGGCCTGGAGTGGGTGAGAAAAATGCGGAAATGGAAGAAATGCCAGCTGTTAAGACCACGCCAGAAGGTTGTATGAGCTCATCCGTTCATGTCACTGCATACTCTCTTTCAGCGGCTGCTGGGTCAGAGGATATCGCTGTTTATGGTGCTGTCAGCATCTGGGGACCGCATCTGGGACAGAACTTCTATTCTTTCCACTCTATGCCACAGGAATAGTCCTAGAAGAGAGGCTCCTGCTGCTACACCTCTTCTGGGATTGAGCTACAGCAGCCAAAAACATTTTTCTTTCTGTTATTGTTATGCTAAAAAAAAAAAAAAATCCAGAAGGCAATCTGAAAAGTGAAGTGTGAAACAAGTGAAGTCAGGAAATGGAAATGGATGGCTGGACACTTTGGGATTGTTACAGGCAGCTCTGGTTCAGTGAGATTTGCTGGGCTGCCGCTTTGCTGGCCCGGGAGATACATTAGGAAATGATATTTAGAAATCATAAATAATCTCATTATATTGCAGCTGTTAGCATTCTGGGAAACACGGATAAAAGTGGTGGAGAACTGAATTAAAGAAGCCCCCAGTGGCACAATTGTGGCAACAGCTCAAGGGAGAAAAAAACATAGATATTACGGCTGGGTGAACCTAAAGAATTTCTTGGATTTGGATTCAAGCTCAATTGAATCTCAACTAGTCTGAGAAACTGTAAACTCTCCACTTTCCTTTTAGGAACAACTCATGGATTCTGTATATTGCTCCTTCTGTTGTAGACCTGTTGGACTGAGAAATGGAAAAATAGCATTAACATTGGGCATCTAATCCATAGCCCACCCAGGACTGCTCCTACAGTACTTTCCCTAGCTTTAGAGCCCACCTTGTGTTTCAAGGCTGCTGAAACTCCACAGCTAAATTCAGCCTGTCGAGCTACTTTGCCTGATATTCCTCTTGAATCTCCCTTTTCTTGCTCTATCTCCTGTTCTTAATATGTTGTATATGAGTAAAAATAAATCATTGCTGAAACTCGGTATCAAGAGGTGCCAAACTGTGCATAGGTCACATTGATTTGTATATGGCTACGGTCTCATCAGTTAAGATATGACTGAGGGACTACAAATAGATCATGATAAACAACAAACTGAAGAGGTGGAGACGTGTTAGGGTGAGCTGGTTATAGATACGTGTTATGATGATCAATTCCATTTCTGTTAAGAATCATAACTTTTTATTTTAATATTAGGTCTTCCTTATTACTACAAATGAAAATTTGAGTGGCAATGGCCAGAGAGGTTCTTACCTTCTATTTTTTCAAATAAATAGCATGACTATCTTTTTCCAAATCTCCTGTCCTCCATTACATTTTTCTAAACATCTATGCTTCTGAAAACCCACCTCTTCATTCCTTCAGTATCGTGTTTGTTATTCAACCCACAGACTGGTATGCATTAGCATTGCCTGGTCCTCCTCCCACAACACTGGCTAGTTTTGTTAATAGGAAATTTCACAAACTCTTCATACTCTTCCAAATTATTGTCTTTTAAAACTCATTTAAGACATTTACTGAATTCAAAGTCACTGATGATTCATTTTGTTTTTCTTAGTTTCTCTTATGCTCATGGAAAGCTATTTGCTTCTGTTTATTTTCCCATGGATTTTCATAAAGTCTCTTCTTATTTGCCTTTATTCTTTAGCAAATATCTCTTTCTGTCTTTTTGTAGGCAGCTCTCACTAATCAAGTATTCTATTTTACTGCCTCACTTCTAGGTGAAACTTTGTTGGTTTTCTTTTAGGAAAGTCTCCTGAACTCACAGTTGCTACTTCTTTTCATTGGGACTTCACAAGAACACAGGTCCATGTTGCTGGTCAGAGTTTTCATTTCTTATTTCTGTAGAATGGTATTTCTGAACTTCTAATACTAATACCTAGAATTCTTGCAGCCTTGAAGGCTGCATTGTGTATTATCAGTTCCAGGCTTTCCTAAACCTTTCTCTAGGCATGCCTCCTTTCCAGTAAGAAATGGAGCTGCACTTATTAAATGGCAGGCATCCACATCTCAGCCTTTGCAAATGCAGATTCCCACATGGTATAGGTGAGGGAAACATTCACTGATTTGTGGAACCCAAGTCCTCTGAAGTGCATTGTATGCACCAAACTCAGCATTTGGGTTTCAGAAATGAGGCAGAGGTTGCTCATGACTTCACGGCAGAGATTTCATGGACAGTGTTTATGGTGCCAATACAGGAAACACTTGATAGTCGATCAGCTTAGACCTTACAGATGGCGATACGAAGATTCCTTCACATCAGATATCACGGTACACTCACTCTGTGAATGTGACCTGATACTAGAAAAGAGAAGGCAAAGAAAGGAGAAAGCACAGAACTAATACCATTTGACAGCTAAGCTCTGCTCCCCCTCTCTGCCACACCCACTTTGCACTATTTATAAGCCCTACTTGACAGCTTGAACTACAGCCACATTAGGCAGATGTTTCCAGCCTTACATTTCTTCTATGCCATTGCAGAACCTCCCCACCCTGTCCCTTGCAGTGGAAAACACAGAGCCCACAATCCTTTAGTTCCCTAATTTGGACTTGTGCACGAGACAGGAGCCAGGGTCTTTGTTTTTCAGCAAAAAACAATTGTGATAAATCATGAATCACTATTAAAACAGGTGCTTAACTCTAGAAATTCTTTGAATAAGACAGTTGCCTTTCCAGGTCAAGACAATGATAGAAAATGTTTCATGAGTCCTCTATTACAGGGACAGACAGCTGAAAGATAGCTGACTTTTATCACTTCACAGTGCTTGTGTCACCCTGGAAATAAATGAAGATTAAAAAAAGAACATTTAGGCATAGCATAAAACCACTTATGTTTGTGTATGAATGAAATTCTTACATGTTTTTAATTGTAAATGTTTAGTGATAAGTTCATGTTGTCTGACATAATTAGAAGCTGTAAACAGTGTATTGATGCAAACAATTTAATACAGCACATTTTTTGTTTAAGGAATGAATGTGTTTCTTTTCAAAAGCTGGCTTTTTGTTGACAGAGTTTCTATCCATGTGGCCAGAAGCTGCTTTGGACTAGCTCATGTTCTCCATCCAAGAAGGAGGTTAGTGTATTATTCATTATACAAATGTATTTGAGCCATACACAGATCAGCTTTAGAGTCCCCAAGTGACCCCTTTGCTAGGTGTGCATGGCCAGTTCTTTCTCATTTTGGATGTGTGCAGTTTTTTGTTCCTTTCTGTGTAGATATCTTGATTCAGTCTTATTTAATGTCCTTTTATAGAATGCTTTATTCCTTTTAATTTTGCTTTTCCAATTCACCAAGTTTTGTGTTGTTTTTCTCTGGCCTTCTGCAAAATTTGGAACAGCTCCCTATTTCCTATTGTTAAGTCAGAGTTAAGAGTTTGAGTGGATGGATAATACTCTATAGGAACTGATATAACAAAACTCAGCACAAGACTGTATGGAAGTGAAAGGTGATTTTTATTTATTTTTCCAAATAAGCTGACCCTTCCCACTTAAACATCAGACTCATAAGCTCTAAAAGGTATGTGTCCAAGTAGTCTGGGCAGAATCACTTGTGTGCAAGGGACACTTGCTATTCATCCCTCACTTCATCTTCTGACTTTCTTTTCAACAGTGATAGTGAACTGGTTTTTGGACAGGTCTTTTACAGCTTTTAGGAGTCACAGGAATTGAAGCATAAGCTTTTATCTTGGAGTCTTGGTTAGTCAACCAGCATAAATCTTAGATGAAGTTGCTGCCTACTGTCTTCTTCCTCATTTTTGGTAACTTACTGTTAAAGTCTGTCTTTCTGTTGGGTAACAGGAAGAGAAATGGCACATACAGTGTGCCATAATCTTGTTGCCATCCTCGTGCTTTTGGATTGAAGGTTTTCTGTTGTCAAGTTTCTGGTGTGGGGATCTTGGTGCAAGCAACACAGTCCTCCGTGTTTACCAGTTTCATTGCTGCTGATCATGTCCCTGGCTATCAGTACAGGCCATTCTTTGACCCTTTGCTCTAATGTTTCTCTGGTACTTTTCACACATACATCTGGATTCATACTTCATTCTAACTAATCTTTATATTTCTGTATACAGATCTTCTCACAACAACATACTAAAAGCCATGGACTACAGCACTGGCCCTTGTTTGGATGGTGTTGGCAGGCTGCACTTAAGTTTAACCTGGATTAGTTGCGCTGCAACTTGTTCTGACTTCACTGGGAGAGGCAGAAAGCAGGTAATTACATCAAGTCTCCAATTGCTACTTTTCATTACATATTTAATAAATCATATTGACTGCAATATTTCTGTTGTGCCCATTTCTAGGGCTGTTACAGCAGCTTAAAATGCAACTGTATTAACATGCAATTAACTGAATGCACATTAGAGGAAATTTTATAAAGCAGCTCAGGTAGGAGAGGAACCTTCCCAAGGCCTTTGGAACATGTCACACCTCCTTGTCATCCCTTCAGTACACCTAATATTTACCAAGGAAGTTCAGGGAAGACAGCGAGTGTTGCAGCATGTCCCAAGGGCCATCATTTGTGTGGTCTGGAGGGAAAAGCTCATCCTTGACAAAGGCACCTTCACTGAAAAGGCCTCCAGACAGCCTCTCCTCTTTGGCTGACAGCTGAACCAGCACCACCCTCCTCATCATTAGAGAGGGGCTGATAGTTATCACATGCTTTCTGCTCACAGCCCCAGCTAGGCTGGCTCTGCCTTGTGAGTCTACATTAGTCAGAGACTGCTGCATCTAGTCAGCTGGAAAATAATGCTGTGAGGCATGCACAGTGTTGGGTGCTCAAGGGGAGATGTGAACTAGCAGACTGTAGTCCTATTTGTGAGTGGCTGAGTGGAGCCCATAGAAGTCGCCCTATCTCAGCAGAGAAGGGCATTATTTGGCTGAATGGCACAGCTTCCAAAATGCACAACAAATTTAGAACATTACTGGAATAAGAACAGCATCAGTAGGAACTTCAATCAGTGTAAAGTTATACAGGCTCCTAATCCTTCTCCCCCACAGCATGCAATGAGTTCCACATTAAGTCAGAAAAAAGACTGGCTCCGTGCTCCAGAGATAGACTATTGTGCAATCCACTCTGTTGTGGTGGTTTCATGCTCCTCTCTCAATCAGCTGATGCTGATGAGTGTCACTGGGCTGTCACAACATGACAGCACGCAGCAATATGAACTGCTGTTTTCCAGTCTAGTCCTCCAATCAGGCAGACTAGAATTATTGGAATTTTTTTTGTGGACAGCAGCTAATATTAAAAGAGGTATGCCCTGGAGACTGCTCCTGCCAGTTGCGATCATGTTACACTTCTCGGGTAATAGGCAACAGTTACTGGCATGAAAAAGCAACCCTTGAAAAATGTCAGGGATTTCAGCTGTATTCTATACAATTTCCTTGGTAGAAATTACTGAGAAAGTAGGAGCAAAATTCTGTGGGCCAGCAGCAGGCTACAAAAACCCCTCCTCAGTGGACCAATAGACCAATTTGTGATGCTCTCAGAAATGGTCCCATCAGTACACTCAAAACAGTGGATTACCGAACTGCCTGAAATGCCTAGTTCTGCAGGCTGTTTCTCTAAAGAAGGAAAAGTGCTGAAGGAGTCAGATGTTCCTTGGATGGGAACTAGCTTATTTATAGCAAGCTTTCACTTGGCCACACCAGTGCCCTGCCCACAAAGTTCTTTCATGGATCTAACAGCTGCATTTCTAGTGCTTCTCTTGTATGTAGTTGGCATGCTCAGGCCTCCTGCTGCCTGGTCTTTGAGTGCACTTTCATGATTTTTTTTTTGTTTAGAACCATGTCCAATAAGCAATGTCCAGCAAAACTTATCTCCCAGTGCAGGGCAGGGTCTGACATTCCAGTGTAGGAAGTGTGTTCTGGGCAAATGTGCCCAGTGTGCCAGGAAAAGAAGAAAAGAAACTGAACTCATTTTTTATTTTTATCCCAAATGACCGTCTGTCACCCTCAGTTACATCAGTAAAGCATGCAATACATAAGCAGTATGCAATAAAGCAACCACACTAGCAGATTGTCTGCTGTGATTTTAACATAATGTCACAATTTGTATTTATGTTTCTACCCTAAGCATTTTGCTTTAACACACAGTACTCACATTCCCTTCAAGAACGCTGTGTCGTACTGGAGCGCAATGTTCTAGTATTGCTGAGCTGCACTGACTGTGGTCACTGTAATATTTCTGTCCTGTCAATGTATTAAGGAATGAAGCTAAAAATATTTTGCATGGCTTGCTCACAAACCCATTCTGATTACTTTTGCCCCTATCCTCTTCCTTTTTTTAACAATTTGCCAGGTTTGCATTTAGAACAGCCTGCATTGCAAGATGAGAGATCTCCTGCTGCAGATATTTCCACTACCTTGCCTGGCATTTGGATCAGGCTTGTTGATAGAGGGCCCATCTTCAAAGACATTACATGATGCTTCACCTTTTAAATTTGCAGCATCTAACTTGGGGATACATATCCATTCCATCTGCCACACTGGAAGCCAGAAGCCTGCATGGGCCAATATTAAATGGGTGCACCCATGAGCTGTGAAATAAACAACCCTGCTTTCCTGCAGTATTGGTAGATTCTCTGATGTCTAATAATGGACATGTGCCAAATTAATTCTTTTTTTGCGGCTGGGGGTGGGAGGGCATGCATCTCTCCTGGTGTGGCTTCTCTGAAAAAGAGATGATGTTACACAGTGGCCTTCCTCGCCCTGGGAAAAATGAATGAGGACTCAGTCCTCCTCTCCTGTCTCTTCTAAGGAAACATGTAAGAACTTGTACCTTTGGGACTGTGACCACTCTGTCAAAGCTGCTTGAAGCTGGCCAAGGGGTTCAAATGTCTGTGGTGAAGTAGGGAGGAAAGGAAGGGGAGAGGAACCACACGACTGCTGCCTTTCCCCCCTCACTCACACATGCTTTGCAAATGAACAGTCAAGAGTTCCTGGATGAGAACATGACCATGCCAAGAGGGCTTTCTAGCCCTGCAGTTAGGGCAGTCACCCAAGGAAAGGGGGTTTCCAAGGGTGGCTGCTGCACTGTGTACTGCAAGTCAGGCCCCCTGTTAGGTGAGCCAGTCCCAAGCAGATCTCCCACGCTGTCCCTGATGCATCTCTCACATGATCTGGGCCATCACCTCGAAGTGGCAAGCAGTTCAGAGTCTCTGTGGGAGCGGGAGTAGGGGCACTGCTATACATAGGATCTCTCTGTCCTATCTAAGTCTACTTCAAATGTAATGCTTTAATAGTGTTTCTGAGGGGAGGTGACAAGCCTTTGAGCAGGTGGTCTGCTCAGAGGAGCGTTACACTGGTAGAATTTCCCCTGTGCACCTAACTGAACACCAAGTAAATTATTTCAGCATGCTTTAGCCTGTTATTTTCAATGCTGCCCTCTGAATATTGCTCTACTTTTGCTGTGTGCAGTGATGACCAAAGAAAATTTGTTTTTCCATTTTACTGTTAGCTTGCTTTTAATCCTCATAGACTATCACTGTAACTTTCACACACAGTCCATATTTATGAACATACAACTCTACATCATGTAACAGGCCAACCTCTCTCAATTTTTCCCTGTTCTTTTTCAGTCTTGATGCTGAATATTTTGATCCTGAATCAACAAAACACTTATGTGTTATATTATACTTAACACTATATGCTAAGCCTAACAAATAAATAAATAAACTCTCTCATTTTGTATATGTGTTATATAGTTATATAAGAGCTAAATAAATACAGCCAATAAATATGGTTGATAAATGCTAACGCTAAGGTCAGTAAGTTTCTTACTAAAGGCAATTGGACAGAGTAACATTATCTCAGCATGTTGAAGAGCTTGGCTGGATAAGGGACAGACTGTTCATCACCTTGAAAGATCATATTGCTGAAAAGTTTGGATGACAGCTTCAATGGTTTCTTTTAAAGTGCATGGAAACTGGAAGTCCAGTTCTGCCCTCTAATATTGAAAGCTGTGCCCTACATTTGTCTTCCGGTTTTCAGTGACCATTTTCAGTGATGATTTTGGGTGAAATACATTGTTTGTTTTAATCAAATTTTGAAACATACATTTTGATATTGAGAAGGAATTTTGCTTTGATCAAATCACTTTCTCTCATTAGCTGAAATACAGACTCACTCACAAAAGATTAAAGGGGATAAATAAGAAAGAGCAGAACTTTGCTTTTGAGCAGTATGTTTTTTTCCACTGATATTCAGAGGGCTGCACTATCCAGGTATACAAGAAAATTGTGCAGGAACAAACTTATCAGTCTGAAAGGCAGGGAATCAGAAGGGGCTAGGAAGGCACTTGAGAAAGGAGTGATGACCTGCTAGCATCATACTAGAGTTGCTTATTACATATCTTGATCATGGCAAAATGTTAGCACTGGAGGTCAGCTCATTCCTGGAGTAAGTTCAGTATTAATACATTTGGCAGCCACTTAAGCAATAATGTGGCAGCATTTGTAAGAGCCACCAAACTGTAAAAGTTATCTTTAGCAAAGTCTGTAAGAAACTTCTGAAAGACTGAGCTAAAGTGAGCTGGCAATACAACTGTAATGACATTTGATGTCAATAAATATAAAGCAATGGATACTGAGAGAAGACTGCATGGCTCATAGACCTATCTAATTTTTTCTTTAATTGTATCAATTCATAAAGAGCCTAGATATAGCTGGGGACAACTCAGTAAAGACCTGGCATTAATGTGCAGCAGCAGTTAAAACCAATCAACTGACACTCCTCCCACATTCCCCCCAAGCCTCCAAAGAAGCTGGGGCAAATAAAGAAGGGCTGAAGATGCCACACGATGCCATATTACAAATGAGTGACTCTCCCACACGCAAAAGATCATATCTGTTCTTGGGACCTCATCTCCAAACAGATACTGGAGACAGAGAAAAAAGTATTTGGGTCAAGGAAAAACTTTTCTGAAAAACTGAGACACTCTTGATGTTCAAGGCGGGAGGCAGGAAGAGGAGAACTTCTTGACCCACATGTGTGTATCATCCATTACTTTTATGCTTTGATCATGACATTCTTATATGTCTGTTATCTAATGCAAATAGCCAACAGCAAGAAATACTGATTTACACAACATGTTATTAATCTATAGAAATCATTGCCACAGGATGGAGCTCAACCAAGACTCCAAGAGAAGAATCAAAAGCATATCTGAAAGAGTGTACAAAGAATTTTAGAAAGGCTGCAAAACAACCTATTTCAAGATTAAACCAAGAATTACATATTAGGAGTAAACAGAAGAGAAGAAGGGAAGGGACAGATCCTGTCACATTTGCCCATCGTAGTCTCTCCAACCCTTTTCTGAAGCATACAAGGCTAGACACAGTAAAAGCCAGAATACAGTCAGACAGACTAGGCACAAAACTGGGAATGGTATTTGTATATTTCTATTCCCCTGTAAAAATAAAAATTAAAAAATACTTGCAGAATTTATCTTTCAAAGTCCTTCCACCTTCCTGGTGCTTTTTCAAATCAGAAAAAAGTTTATTGGCACATGGAAAGTTGTAAACACTACAGTCATAAGTCTTACAGCCAGGTCTGGGAGGGTTTCAGCATCTCAGCTGCTTTCAGTATTAATGTCTCAATTACATGTTAGGAATTAAATGCAAATAAAAAGCTGACAAATACTCCAAAATGACATTTAAAAATGAAATACAAGTTATACTATCATTTGTAACTATTACTTTAAATACTAACTGTGAAAATGGTTCTGAAGAGCTTTTTATTAGACTTTGACAATCAAAATAACTCTAGCTGTCCATAAGACACATTTCCTATGAAGGCAAGCACCTTACAGATCCCAAACATTTAATTTTTAAAATCTTTTTTGAGAACTCTGAATTTTTATTTTTATTGTAACACCATTACCTGTGAAAGAAAACACTGCTGTTTGACCATTTCTGAAGCTGACCAGATCACTTAAGAGAGTTCTTTTTATTATAAGAAAGCTGATTGCAATCCATATTCCAGGTTTCAGTTATGTAAAATATCATGGCTTCAGTGGATTCTTCCCAACAAATAGATTACTATGCCAGTAGCTGCAGAGCAGTATTTCTGACTCTGCACACCTCCTGAGTGATCTGCTCAGAAATACTCCTACACACATGCACATACAAATTTGTGTTCTCTTAAGCTCCACACCTGGACTTCACAACTTTGCACTGTATCTGCATTTCATGTATTGTGCATACACAGTTGGCAGAATTTTGAAATCTTGTATCTCTAGACAGCCACCAAAGGAGCCTCACAGACAAAAAAAAAAAAAAAAACACGAAGGGAACAATTGCAAAGATTTATTTAGCGCATTCTGTGCTTGGCACTTAGAAACAGAGTTCCATGCACAGGGCAAATCTTTACACACCTTTTTTCTTCATACATATTTTACATACCATTTTTATTGCCCTCTTTTATATTCATAATATTGAATCCCCCACTAGGCATATAAATACATTTATCTACAACACCTCACAACAATTCTCAATAATATCTGTATTCTGTTACTTGATATTTGCATTTTCACACAACTTAAATGCATAGCTTGCATCAAGCTACAATTTTCTTATTTTTAAAGGATTTGAAGAAAAAAAAGAGAAAAAAACAGAAAAGAAAGATGTCAAAAGGCAATGATCTGTTTGGTTAAACAGAGATCATGTGGTAGGCGGGAGGCTGGAGAATACTCGACCTCACTGTTACTGAAATGCTAATGGTTTTCTATGGCAATTCTTGCATGCAAGGTGAGGGAGGCTGGCTGTACTGCTGTAGGGCAGAGCACTCTTTTCTCATCGCTCTTCCCCATAAGCTCAGTCTGGAGAGTTTCCTTCCATTGAGTGGAGTGGGACACATATGTTGCACACAAAGACTGTTGTTCTTTTTTTTTTTTTGGTGCATCACTTTGGGTAATGTCAACAGGAGCTGAGCCCCCTCTCCCCATGTGCATTTTTCTGAAGATCAGTCCCTGCTCATGTCAGAGGTTCATTTGTGAGTTAAAACTTCTCTCTCTCTCTCTCTCTCTCTCTCTCTTTCTCCCTCTCTCTCTTTCTCTCCCATCTCTGTCTGCAGGCTGGGAGCTGGTGAGCTTGACTCTTGCAAAGAAATGGTCAGTCAGGCAGAACCATAGTCAAAATGCAGAAAGCTCTTTGGGAAAAAAAGCTCCAGCTCAGCAGTAACATTCTTCGGCTACAGTGGGAGAAGGGGCAACTTCAGAAACAGGCTGAGCCACTCCAGCAGTGATGGACGGTCTGGGAAGGGGAAGGCCTTTAAACCTATGGCCTCTCATGGGCAGTGCAGTTTTGCAGGACGAGGTCTTCAGAGACTTCCTTTCTTTGACACCTGGAGGAGACAGCACAGGGACACAGCTCCCTCCACACTGAGAGCTCACACTAGCTGAGAGTTAATACATAAACTCTATATTCAGCTGCTTCACTCCAGCTTCTCTCAAAAGCTATACCCTTCTCTCTGCAATGTCCAGGAAGAGCAGATGCTCTGTGCCAGATCCAGAGGCCCTGGATTACAAGCTGTGGTGGCTGTCAGTCAGGCCTTCCCATGAGGTTTTGTGGCGCATACTTAGATGGCACGTGTTTGCATTTATCATTACAATACTAGTTCCACTATAAGTTTAAAGGCAAAAAGGTGTGGGGATGGATTTGCTCACGGAAATGACGAAGATCCGACCACCTTCGATTCCAAGGAGATGCGCCGCTTGTTAGACCATGTGCACAGACATCTGTGAGGAGGAGCCCTGAACAGCACTGTACTGTCTGTTGTCACAGGCATTGGCTGTTTGCTGGTTGCTGGATGGAGGGCTGATCATGTGCATCCCATGATCCATGCCTGTCGAAAGGTATTGCCTCTCTCCGAAGGCCCCGCTGGAAGGGGATGAACAGAGTAAAGTGCTTTGGGAGGTGGTCAGTTTCTCTGGGCTTGCTGCCAGCCTTGGGGAAGCAGGGAAATTGTATCCGTAGAGGTTGTAGGGATTGTGAAGGGAGAAGGCGTTGTAGGAGCTCTGCTGCATGTGGCCACCACCAAACATGTGTGAGGAAGAAGAGGTGGAGGCAGGGTTGCCCGCTTGCATGACATACTGAAACTGGGAGCTGGGGAATGACCCCAGCTGGCCACTGTATGCCTCCATCTTGCTGTTGGTGGGCAGTGAGGAAGGAGTAGGCACTCCTGAGATCAAGGATGGAGTCCTCTGAGGCATGAAGGTCTCTGAGGGCTGAGAGGCAGAGGTGGTGCCGCTCTGCAGCCGGTTGTACCCACTGTCACTCAGCCCTGGGTAGCTCTGCAATGCGGCCATGTTGCTCCTGGCACACGGGGGATAATCAGACAGGTTGAGGTTGCAAAGCTGACTCTCCCGGCAGCCAACATTGAAAGTGTTGGGGGCCAAATGAAAGGCTGGAGGGGAGCAGGATGGAGAGAGAAGATGAGAGGAAGCAGAGGGTGATGGGGTCCCCGTGCTGGAGGTTGTTGGGGAGGTACCTGTACTGCCTCCTGGAAAACAAAACACATGGGAGTATGTTCAGAGTCCAAGAACACACATGCAAAGCAAGACGGACTCGTTAGAAAAACAGCTTAGTTTAATAAAGAAACAAGGGTGGTAAAATGGCCACTGGAAAACTCGGCCTCTCTTGGCAAAGGCCCTCACTTTATTAATAACATCCCTTGGTCTCTCCCGCAGCTTTTTTGCTAGGATTTTGTTTTTAAATGGAGGTTTTCTTCCCTTTTAAAATAGGAGAGGGAAGCAAGCATGTCACAGAACATTCCAAGTCAGTGGAAAAAGTTGCAAAGAAACACAGCTCCATCAGTCAAGGGATCTGCAATTTCCAGGCATGTTTATCTAGTCCCCTCTCTTTTTAAAGTGTCATCTCCTCTCTCCTGGTCTCCAGGAAGACCACCAGTCAGCAGGCTGTATGGCTCTGCTACAAACATGCTTTATCATCAGTTCTGGGGGCTTGCGGCAGGAAGTGGCTGAAAGCATGTTGGACTTTTGCACCATTCAACAGTTTTCTGGGACAGCTTATGGTGCAGCAGTACTGATTTAAGCTAGAAGTATCACTAAAAAGAACGGGCACAGTTTTGAGCTACAGCCTGTTCTGCAGTGCAGATAAAGGGGATGTGTCAGGATTTTCAAGCACGTGCTTTGACTTTGAAAGGTACTCGATATTGTATTGCTGTATTGTATTGCTGGTGTTGTTAACAAAATACTGAAGTATATGCATATGCATAGCATTAATGTCATATGTATTATTTATGCTACAAATTACAGAATTGCTTTGTAAAAGCAGTGATGTTCATGTTTTTTAGAGTACCATGTAATACCACCAAGAACAGAAACAAACTGAAAATATGCAATATGAAAAAGGTCATGGCACAATTTTGAGTTTGAGAAGAGACTATTATAAGCAAGATTTTGATTTGGAGGAAGTTACTTCACTCAACCAGGAAAATCAGTTCTGTGCTTAAAGGAATGCAATTTCCTGGTGTGAAATATTTTCTTTCTGTTGTATGAGTCTCTTTGCATGAATTCTCTTTTTTTGCTTTAGGGCAACTTACTCTGGAGGGTCTTGTAAAAGAAGTGAAGGGATTTGACTAAGGGAGCAATAGAACCAGAGAAACAAGGAAGACAACCAGTGAGGTAGCATTTTGGACAGGTTAGAGGATGCCAGGTGAGAGGCAAAGGGACTGGAAAAGAGTGGGTTAGAACAGGTAAGTGAAATAAAACCAAGGCAGGGGTTGCAGACTGAGGGGCAAAAGGAAAGGACAGCTTTCTCACATGTTGCCATGTGGAATAAAGCCAGCAGGATTTTAAGACCAATCTAGGTCTGGTGCAAAATGGGGGAGGAACTGAAGGCAATGCTGTGTGATGAAAAGAGAAGGGGTGTTGTTAGTGACCAAGAGATGCACTAGAAGGACAAGTTCTGTTTCAGTGTAAGGTGGTGAGAGTGTAAGTGAGATTATATCAGTCTTTCTAACACATTAAAAATGAAATTGAGTGGGTCATTAGGGTGAAAAGGTAGTTTAATTTTTTTTTTTTTTTTTCAAAAAATGGTTTGGCACAAGAGCCAAAAACAAGAAGAAAAGCAGCCTTGGATAAGCACAGCCTGGACTGGCCGCAGTGACCTAGGCAGCATCACGAAAATATGTGTTCTTGGGTTGCTGCTAAGTCAAAATATTTGTTCCCGTTACCAGCCAAGGGGATGAATGTTTATTGCTAACAACCCTCAGCCACTGACTCCTTCTGTCATTCATTCAGAAGAATAAAAGAGAAGCCCTGCCTCAAATGTCCATTAGAATTGAAAAGGGAATGTCAAGTTTCAACTGGCACCATGGACTCTCTGTATTTCCCTCTTGAATATACTGAAACGTTCAGATCTGCTACTGCATTTTAGCTTCATAGCTCAAAGACTTTTGTGAATTTCTGATTCTGTATTGGCCATAAAAGGTACACTTCCCTGAATCTTTTAAAGTCTCTGGTGAATTCTGTTGTGGTAAGTTAAGATGTTAACCCCTCTCCAGCTCTTCACTCTGGCTCTCTTTTACAGGTTGTCAAAACTGTAGCAGGATCAGCAGAAGGAAACACGTGCCTCTACACAAGTAGTTTTTTTGCGAAGTCCATTTTAGTTGAAATGCTGATAAAGGTGAATTTGAACTCAGATGCTGAACTATAGACACATATTTTTCTCTGATAGCCCTGCTCTAAAGAGAGGGCAGGAAGAACAGCTGAGTTCATCTGTCATTGCTCATCTATCAAAGACCAGAAATACAGAAGTCACATAATGACAAAACAAATACAACACTAAATGGCATGTATTTAATCCACAGGATAGTAATCATGCACTTTATTCTTTACACCACATATTTCATGAACAAACTTCAGATCATGACTTATTTGCTGGCAGTGTCTGAGCAATAAGTATAAAAAAAACCAAACTAAACAAATATTTTTTCTGAGCATTTTATGATCTGTTTGAAATAAAAATATGTAGAATAAATGATTACCTGCAATGATTTCATTTCAGTCTGCCTTTATGTCTTAGTTAACCTAAGAAAACTATGCAGGAGAGGAGCATGCACACTAGTTACAATGAGCATTAGGCTTTAAGCATCTGCTAAGGAGTCTATGGTAAAGTCATACACATAACTGAGGCCTTGGTTCCACAGAACAAGAGTAGGTAGAGGCCTCAGATTAGGAATTGCAAGTGTTGCTTAATTGACTATTGGTGTTCCAAAATTGACACACTGATTTGCAGATTTAAGATTATCCCCAAAGAGGGGCTAATGTGATTCTGCTTTGAATTATCTCTTTCTGCAAGCCAACCAAAAAAACCTGAAGAGACAACATAGTAACCAGGAACGACACAAAAAGAAAAAATGTTTTTTCTTTTCCCACCTGACTTTAAAACAATCAGGAGGTAAGAGATCTATAGGCAGGAGCAAATGCCAGATCTGAGAAGTCCCTTTCAAAAATACTTTGTCACAAATCTCAGTCATAAGCACCGGACACAAAGCGCTTTTACCACCATGGAGCACAAGGCAGGATACTAGTTTCTGATCATTTACAGAATAATCTTTAGACCTTTAAGGAGAATGGGTGACAATACAGAGCAAGATCCACCAGAGTAAAATATCCATCTCAGCTCAACCTCTTTAAAAGGCAAAGAGCTCTACTTTGCTCTGAATTATATTTCTAATTTGTCCTTGCTGGCAGCACTAAGTATGGGCCAGGTGCAACCTGGACTTTTGTGAAGTTATAACTTGGACTGGAGTTGTTACCAAGTTGGCCAAATACCCTTAGAGATGGCAGCAAGCCCAGCAAGTACATCCACAACAACCTACAGTCTCAGATACGCAGATGTATATGTCGTTTTAATGGAAGGCATGGATATAAACCAGTCTAGTTAAATTGATGCACAAGGCTATATTTAGATCAGGATTAAGTTAATGGCAGTCACATTTAAGGAAAAACAAAATGAATCTCTCAATAATTCTCCTCTCTTCCTTTTCTCTGCTCACTACTATCCCTGGATACATCATTTACCACTAATGTCATAGTATCCCTCACCTCCACACTTATCATGATCCCAAAGTGATCTGGTTACCACCGTGTCCGGTCTTCAGAGGATCATTTCTGGCCCTGCATGCATCAATCCCAGGTATGTGCAGTTAGCAAGTCACATGTTCATATAAAATACAAGGTTTATAATGTCAAAGCCTCTGGATCTGAGCCCTGCCCTGCGTGGCAGATAAAAGTGTGCTATCTCACAGTGTCCTGATGTTGTTATGTTCAGGGCTTAGCCAGGCACTGGAGCCATCCTGAAATGAGTCTGCTCATTGTCTGGGCATGCAGGCGATAACTAAGGCAGGCCTTATCAAAGGAACAGGAGCATTTCCAATGAGAGGGAGTGGAGAATAGTCTAGTGGGAGGAAGGTCAAAATTTCCAAACTGGATTGAGAAGTAAAAAATCATTGTTGAGGAGGGAAAGTGGGAGAAAGAATTAAACCATAGTGGAACACAGGGAAACCTCATGTAGAGAGTGGGATGTAAAAGCAAACCTTCCCCTCTCCAGCGTTCCCTCTTGTGAACACAGTATAGAAATGCTGGCTGCATGCCAGTATCAAATACCTGACCACAAGGATTAGGGAAGCATCTATGGCTTGTCATTTGGATGCAAATAAGAACTGCCATTGAAATTTCATCTTAAACAGCTTGTGACTGGTCTTCTTTCCTTCCTGTCACGTGTGTCGTTCAAAGCATCAGTCACAGTGTTGTCTTCTCATATGTTACAAATAGATCCTTGTTTTTGATTTTACCTAGACCAGGATTAGGATAATTTCAGAATAAACTGCAAATCTAAACATATGCAGTCCCAAGGGTATGATGTGCTTTAAAACCAAGGCCTACAAACATTCATGAAGCACTCAGCAGGCCAGGGCATCTGAAAAGTAAGGGACAGCTTTCCTACACAGTGCAGTCCACATAAGGAACTGCTAACTTTGCAGTCTAGATGGAAAACACATCTGCCAAGCAGCCAGTGTAAGCCAAGGGAGCTTTCTGGCAATGGGGAGATAGGGGAGAGAGAGTATCAGTGCCAAGGGAGTCTGAAGCAATTGCACATGGAAAACTTTCTGGGATCTCTCTTAGGAATAACACTACACTAGTCAGTTGACCCACAACTCGTCCCAACCTCCTTTATCTGAAAGGTGCACATAAATCACGCTTTGGACTCAACTGCAGTGTACTTTCCTTGCTAAAATTTCCAGGCATCAGTTGCTACCATCACATGCAGTGCCTCCATATGAACCTCCCAGTCCCTGAAGTCCTTGCTTAGTGCAGAGGAGGAGCAAGCATAAGCTGAGACTGCAGTCAGCACAAGAATGGCTGAACATCAGGGCCATGCACTGGACACTGACAGAGTCTGGTCAGATAACTGCACACAAGAGCATTAGTGTGGTGTAAGAAATTACTGCCCTTAACTGATTGGAAGTAACTATACACATTTCCAGACCATTGCAATAACGAGCAAATATGGTCAGTTTAGCATGTCTTCCATGATGAAAACTTTAATCCGAAGCATTGGGTAAAGTGCTTTTCTTTTAGCACCACATTGCAGTGAACTATGCAACACCTGGCTGCTACACCTCAGCTGAGGAGAAGGAGGTAACATCTCTGTCCTCTACTCCAACTTGATCACTTGCCGTTATCAGACAATATTGCAGCCTCCAACTCCTGGTGTGATTGGGCTCCAGCAGTGATAATCTGATGTTGACCATCTCATTAAGAATGGATTTGGCTGAAGGTCTTCAGAGCCTGTCCCTTGACCTTCTAACAGGGTTTGAAACCACAAGGTGATTTATCTTAGGACTTCACGTTTCAATACGACAGTTAGTGCAAAGTAATTGTTCATTCTTTGAGTGCAAATGCATCTTAAACAGGTCAGCCTACTTCCATCTACAAGCTAGTTTAGGTTAGCAGGACCACAAATACTGGCTCTGGATTAAATGTGGCCAGCCTACAGCCTAGAGGCTGTACTCAGCCCAGCAGGACAATCTGTCTGTCTCACAACCCAGGCCTAGCCAGCTTCCCCTCAGACATGAGCAAGACCTAGCCCAAAGGCCAGATGCTTGGAAATAATTAGTGCAGGCAAGACAGTCTTGCTGCTCTCTCTCCTGGAGGAGTCAAAGCTCCTCCTCTGTAACACACCAAACATGTAGGCATCTCTGTCTTGTGATAGGCATGTGTCTGATCACCCAAGGGTGAGAGAAAGACAGGCTGTAACTGCTAGCAGCTCATCTGGCTTGCAGCTCTCCTTCTGGTGCTTTGCTTGAGCTAATAAGCCCTCCTGAGAGGCAATTTATATTCACTTGGGCACAGAGCCATGCTAATGCAGCTCTCCAGCTTTCCAAATGGAGCTGGCCTGGAGCTGGCATGTGTCTGGCCAGTGTGGAACACAGACAGAGGAGCCTGTCCGGGCAGACACGCTTTAAGTCACTCCTGAAAGGTCTGATTTTTGTGAAGTCTCTACAGACATGTATACATATGTACAGGGATTTTTCCAAAGCATGGGAGAAACCAACTCTTTCCAGTTATTCACAGTGTTCTACCCTTTGACACAACAGTAAATAAATGTGATGACTTTTGAACAAAAAAGTAAAATTCCCTTCCATGCATGCACCCTAAATATGACTTAAGACACTTATTTCCTGCCTTCCAAGTTACTGTGCCTTTGGTCACTGAACAAAAATGATGTACTTGTCCAAAGGTAGATATCGGAGATGGTTACGAGGGAGAGATGTGCAGACTGCCAGCTGATCTGACAGACTTATAGATTATGAGGCCAGAAGGTGCCACTATGATCATCTGATCTCATGTTCTTTTATATTCAGGCCAAGCACAAACCTGCATTCATTCCTGCTTAAAGCACTACATGCCTAAGTCCCACTGGATGCCTACTTGCATCTCCAAGTTTCTAAATACCTTTCACAACATACAGTCTTCTAAGGATAGCATTCAACAGTTTCTGCATATACACTCTGCTTTTCAGCAGCCTTGCTGACCCTTTAAGGAAAGGTTTCTATGCTTAACTCCAACAGAAACTCTCAATTAGTGCTTTAAAGCAGATTTCTGCTTGCTGTAACTGTGCCAGTGCACCACATTATCAGGTGTTACTCCTGCTCCCACATTTCATTACAACTTTTGTTCTGCAAGTATAACTGACAGCCTGAGATCTCTCTTCCCACTTCTAGCTTTCAAGGACTCAAATTTAAAACTCTCGGAAGGACTGAAAGGTTCATCATATCCTTCTTATGCCATCACTACCCTTTCTGAACACCTTCTTCTGTACCTTGGAAAACCTAACAGCTTTGATGCCTCTTCCTACACCTCTCACTGAGCAAGGGCAGGGCCACCTGGTCTTCCAGAGGGAAAGGAATCTGCAATGTTAAGAAAACAAAAAGAAGAAGAAGGGGGGGGGGAAAAAGCAGTGCCCTGGGTTTAATGATTTCCTCCAGGCTATCTTCCGTGCACTGGTTACTCCCAGGATGTTAAGTGCTGAGTTTGACAGTCCCTGGAATCCAATCCCACATTTTCTGCAGGAGTCGGTGGAATTTTCCATCCCTGGTTATCAGCAGGCCAAGCTACGAGAGTGATAGAAATGGCTTCCAATGGCTGTGACATACTAGACTCTCTCTTCATTCTTTCCCTGTTTCTAGGAATAAAAACTTTCCTCTTTCAGGTGAACAAGCGCCATTTCTTTCTTCGCAGAATGTAGCTGCCTGTTTTGTCTCTAAAGCCCTTGGCTAATTATCAAATTATGAATCTGCTGTAAAATTCTTTAAAAGGCCCAAATGAGACCCAAAAGCTACTGCGTGCTGAGTTGCTGTTTGAGTAGGGGAAACATAAAGAGTTCTTTGTAGTTCTTTGACATATAGCAAAAGGCAAAAAGGATGATACAGCAATAGATTTCAGGGGGAAAATATGTATTACATGGCAGAAAAGTGAGGAATGAAAGGGAATTTTAAGATTTGTAAATTACAAAAATGTGTCTTTTTATTTTTAATTTTCCTCAAATTATGGAAATCACTGGAATTAATTGTAAATCTAGAGGAACACAGAATAATACTCTTAATCTCTTTAGCTCTTACAGATTTCTGCAGCACAAACTGGCCGGCCAGCAAGTTAGAGATACAATTTGCCTCAGTCATCCTCCAAGACAAAATATATTCAAGATCCCATAGTAAAAAAAAATCAACTTTTTTTCTAATGTGGACAATCCCTAAGGAAAACTACAGTTCAGGATTTCTGATTTCCATTCCCATCTATATCCTGAGTACCAAGACAGCTTTCCCAAAAATAAGAGACAACATCCCCTTTCCAGTTACCCCAGACTGTCTTTAATACAATGGATTTTGCTCCTCATATAATGACACAATGGCCTTGAGGTGACTCCACACTGTCTCGAGAGAAGACTTGTTGGACCTGGTTTTCTGTCTTGTGTGCAGCAGTAATGTAGCATACACACAGCTTTTGTGAATTGTACATCAGCTCCTACAGAAATGTTCCCTGTTTCCCTTCTGCAGGTACAGTCAGAATAAACTGACTCAGGCCTAGAAGACAAAGGACCTCCACTTTAGTGGAGAAAATTGCTTTTCAGTGATAATTATGCACTGTCTCTCACCTTTACAACTATCAGCTAGGCACAAACATTTACACACTGGTCGTAGATCAGATAGGTACCCCAGGAAGTAATGCTGAATGAAAAATTGATGCAGGAAAGGAAGCCCTGTGACATACACCCTTCAGAAAGTCACAATAGTGGCTTAAAACTTTGAAGAAAATGCTGCAACTTTGCAGCTTAGGTTAACTGAAATCATGGTGATTTCTTTGGTGGTGACAAAAGTAAACTGAATTGAAAACCGTGATCTCTTGCCTTTCTTGATGGAGTCTGCTCTGGTCTAACACAGGCCCTGGAAGCTCCAAGGTACATTAAACAATAAAAAATAACAAGATACAAACCCTGGCGGCACCAAGGTTCAAAATTTCTAAATTGAGAAAGAATGCAGCAGTATCGTATCAAGCCCAAAGCACATGCCATGTTCCACTTGTAATACCATACCACTCCAAGGAGATTGTGCAGATCTTCAAAATACCATTGTTCCCCATCATTCATTTAAAATCCGATCACCACCCATTCAATAACAGAGATTTATGCATCAGTAATTAGACTTCAGAGTAAACACCTCTCTGAAATAAAGGAATGCTTCAAGCTCCTTTCAGGTTATCAGACAGTGGCACAGACTCTCACTCTCAGACTCTTATTTCACATCTGGGAGGGTATTTTAACTTTTCACAATGAAAGTTGAGATCTTGAAGCATCAGAAACACCGCTTCCCTAAAGAAAAACTGTTTGTAATTCTACCAAAAAGAAGCTGGAACAGTTTGTTCTCCATTGTTTCATTTAAAAGAGGCAACCTCCTAGCCATTTGAAGTATGCAGCAGAAACCAGCACTTCATCCCAATAACTCTGGCAACAACTGCTCTGTTTCCAATCTCCTTTTCAAGGTCAAAAGAATCAAGAAGATAATTGAGACCAAACCCAAATATCTGACCTCTGCCAATAGCCTAGACCATCCACAATTGATTTCAAAAGGGAATCAGCATCCAGATTATCCTGGTGGCATTGCTGAAGGACCTGATGGCTACAGTTGGGAGGCAGGTGGCCAGGCTGATGCATTCATGGATTTCTCAGCTTCCTTTGACATCAGCAGCTCCACTCTCATGGGAGACACTATTTTGGAGATCTGGGATCTCAGATTAAGCCAAGGGGATCTTGACAGATATTTGCTTCTTTCTGCCTGTAAGGGCCGCTGATGTGATGTTCTGGAGGGCTCACTCTTGCCTCCATTTGACACTAATACACATTAGTGCTTTCACAATACTGTTTTCGGATAGGTGTGATCAGGGCAGCTCTCTGAACACTATGCCTAGCATAGAGAACAATATACCAAAGGAGAAATTAATAACGTGCAATACAAATGCATCCTTGGCAAGACAGAGGTGATGCCTGCAGGAAAAGAATAATGCTTACAGACGGGGAAGGTGGAAAAGCAGCAACACCTCAGCTCAGGGTATCTGTCTCCTATCTGCTGATGCATCATGCAGTCTTGGGGTCTGTCTGGACTCATCTTTACTACAAGAAAACATTACCTGTTCCTTTCCAGCAATAAATGAGTGGATTGTACCTCTTCCACCCAGAGGAGAGAGCCTTCTATCCATACCTTTGTCAGCACAAGACTACAGCCATTATGATGTTCCCTCTCAGAGGAAGACTGGGAGTTGTACTCAGACTCCAGTTTGAACAGTTGTGCTGTCCTACCTTACCAGAGAGCATGCCCCTCTTTGTCTCTGGCACAATTTTAGACAAATTTCAAGCTCTTGATGCTAATCTCAATAACCAGTAACAATTTTCAGATGTTCTAATAGGTGACCTTCCTACCTGAGATCCCCCAGGGCAAGAGCAATGGATATGTTCAAGCTGTTGGAGAACAGATTGGAACTGTTGAAAGCAATTGGTACACAATCCTCAGCAAAGGCATTTATTCAAGCAAAGAAATCCCACTTGAAAGGAAAGCTGCCTTGAGAATTCATCAATTGGAACTAAAATCTTTGACCCCTGCAGATATGGTGCGCATGTGTCAAAAGAGGACTTAACGGAGAAGTAAAATTTTTGCTGTAAACCTGCTGATACACCACATCATGTGACTCTCATACTAGTTCTGCAATTCTGCTTAGGAGGCAGTTCTTTTACAAGCTGCCAGAGTACCTTCAATTTTATTTCTTGCATAACTCACCAGTTTTTATAGGAAGGATCGGATACTGATCACTAGTCTAGTGTGGTCACAGTGTCATCCTGATCTCTCTATGTCCTGGCAAAACTTACATTCACTGGCAGTGATATGCTCATCTCAATATCCTGTGGGAAACTGCATATCAGATAGAGCCAGCAATGGCTCTTTTCACTCTTGGAAAGTGACACAGTCCAGAGTTACTGGAACTCTTATTTTCTTCCCCCCCACTCCCCTCTTTTTTTATGTTCCCTGTTAAAATCAAGAAACTGAGCCACATATTTTTAATAATGAGAATCTGGATGAGGTTCAATCTAAATTTTGAAAATATATCCCAATTAAATACTTTAATAGATTCTTGGCTTTCTCCACATCTCATTGCCATGTGCACTCAATAATCCCAAGCCCCCTTTTTCCCTAGTAATAAGTAGACTGCAGAGTGGGTGACATCATTCTCGAAAGGTCAGCCTCTCCTAAACTGCTGTTTTCTGAGCATCTGTAAGGTTCTGTTTGGGGGGATTTTTTTAAACTGGCTGCAGATCTGCTGTGATTGTGTCAAAAAACGTGCTTGCTCTTGTAAAGCTATGATGTCTTTTAGATTGCTTACTCTAAAACAGAGGTTTTGTACTTGTGCCAAAGTGTTCACTGACAGAAACTGTACACCCTCCTCATTAGTAGGACAACACAATGACCACTAAGGCCTCAGACCTGCAGCAACTTACTCATGCACTGTAGTTCAGCAGTGAGAAGTGCAAATAAAGCTTGTGGATCACTGGTGTCAGACACATCAGCCGTCTGTGTGGCTGGTTGTGATATCAGGCTCTTCTGTTTGTGGGGCAGCTGAAACCCTTCATTGTGTAAATTAGAAAGTCACTTAGTCCTTGTATGAAACAGCTGCATCCAGCGCTCCAAGTATCGATTCTGTGTGTCACTGTGGCCCTTGCTCAAAATATAGCTCGGGCCAAACAAATGAACAAAACACTATGATGCATGTCGAATGGGAGAAAGGATAATGTGGAAAAAATTATAATACCTTTAGATAATTGTATCATGTGGCTGCATCTGGAATACTCTGTGCAGACTTGTTTTTAAGAAGCGATAAACCCTCCCACTTGAAGAGAAGCTGAAATGACTGGCACTACTCACAGAGAAGTGCAGAAGGGGGGCACCAAACCTGTAAAACAATTGACTATATAAAGAAAGTGTATGGGAAGTTTCTGTTCTCCTTATCTGATAACATCCCACACAAAGGGATGAACTTCCAATTAGAATAGAAAAATCAAAGCTGCCAGAATGAATTATGTTTCACATAGTCATGACATAAAAATGTGGAAATCACTGTCACAGGAATTTATCAAGGATGAGTGACATGAAACCACCATTTTCAGCCAGGTATTATTTTTCCTGTAAGATAGAACAGGCTGCAAAAATTCAGCTCTTGATTTTATTTTTGATTAACAATGCGAACTGAGTTCTCATTCCCAGGAATCTTCTCCAGCCAACAAATCATTCTATTTTTTTTTCTCTAAATTCTTCTCCAATTTCTTTGCACCCTTTAAAAATACATACAGTAGAAGACCATATTATAATGTCAGTTCGTAACAGGGAAATTGTCTCCCCAGTGTTTCTCACTATTCCTGTTTCTACATCAAAGATTGCATGTTCCTTTTTATCACAGCTTTACACACACTGTCCACTTGCCTGTGCAGTGGCTTATCCACCCTGACCTCCAATTCCTTGTCAGTGCCAATGCTTTCCAGGATGCAGAACCTCACTCTGTGGGTATGTATGTCCTATATTTTATTCCTAGACACATGATATTGTATTTGGCTGAATTAAAAGCCACGCTTTGTTTGAATGCATGCAGGTTACCAAGCAATCTCTCCTGTTCTTTGTGCCCTTGTCCCCATCATTACTGACCACGCTGCCAGTCTTTGTGTGATTTGTACTTTTTAACAATTGCACCTTTTTTTTAGTTCTGAATCTGTTAGTCGTGGAACCAGTCTCTGAAGAGCAACACTGGAACTGTACCCACTGGGTGGTGAATTCACATTTATTATTGGCTTTGAGATCAGTCTGCTACTCATTTCTTATTCCACGCTAATAACAACTTTTTCATCAGAACGATATGTGGCATCAAGTTAAATGTTCTCCAAAAGTCCATCACACCTACAGAGATACTTCTATCAGTCAAATCTGTAATCTATTATGATAATTCAATTAGATTTGTTTGACAGAACTCTTTTGGAAAAGGCAGAAAACACTTCTATTTCACAAAAAAACCAATACCAAATGGCAAAAGAAAAGCGAAGAATCCATAGCAAACCCCTAAAAAATCTAACTGTAGAAATCCACCTGGAAAGCAACACGGCACCATATTCACACTGTTAAAAATCCCATGTTTCTGCCCTAGAAAGCATCATTTTTTCTACCACAATAAGGGGGACTCATCCCTACAAAATCAGGACTAAATTCCCCAATCTCTACAGGGAATCTGTTCCAGCACTTTGCTAGACTTCATGTAACTGGAGCCCATTACTTCTTGTCCTATCCACCACAGCCAGCATTTTATTTCAGCACTAGAATGCCCTCCCTCCTTCCCCTCCAGGCTGAAGAACACCAGAGCCATGACTCATTCCTCATGGACAATGTTTCTTCCTAGGCATGTGGCCATTTTTACTGCTCTCATCTTGATCCTCTGCAGTAAGTGTGCACTCCTCTTGAGTTGCAGTGGACACAGCTAGGCTTCAAGTAGAGTCACAGCAGAGATGGGAAGTGAGGAAGAATAATCCACACATCTCAACGGTTCTCCTGGAACCACAAAACATTTTCCCAGAGCCAGCCTTGTAGCACTCCTTCCTGGTATTGGGCTTGCCAGGGGTTGGTTTGCCTCATATCCATAGCCCAGCTAAAAACATCCATTTCAGTGGCAATCACAAAGAGCTTCATCCTAAACCAAATGCAGATTATGCAGAACTAGCAATTCAAGGGATAAAATGGAGACTTGCAGTTCCTCCAACACTTATTCAGAGATGCTACATATTCACCCACCTCTGGAGACAACGGCATGTTCCATAATTAAAGTGCCTGTTTATTAAAATAATACTCCCCTGTAACTCACTAATATGTAGGTGTATGAGATAATAGCATGCAGCTTGGAGCACTGAAGCTTAGGGGAGGGGAGTGGAGTGGGATCCCAGATCAGGCCTTTACATAAAGGGACTGGCTAAAGCTCTGAGGCTCTTCTGCTGAAGCCAGTTATTAAATGCAAGTGATTTACTCGCCTGTCACTCTAACCACACAGTTTACATGCTCAAAAGCAAGGAAGTGAAGAGCTATGGACACTGTATATCCTGGCCATCTTAAGTCTGGAGGGCAGAATCACATGTGGCTTAAAGCCACCTCAGCATTTCTTGCTCTTTTTGCCAGCAACTCTGAGGCCTCCAGACCAGCATATTTGTGCTGACCCTTGGGGGCTGTCCCAACAGCCAGGAATTAGAGTTTGTTTGTACTTTGGCTTTACTGAAATCAGGGAACAGCTTGTTACAGCAAACACTGGAGAGGTGAGCACTAGGATAGATAGTGTGTTTTTGATTCATTATCTTCAGGCTGTTTTGCATGGCTAGATGCAGGGCTGTGCAGTGTTGGTTCTGTAGCAAGTTTTTAATTTTTGAAACTGGCCTGTAGACACAACTTTAGTTAAGGCCTGCCCTAAGTTTAGTGGTCTGCAGTACAGTGGTGATGGTGGTCTGCACAGAGCTGGCTGGTCACAGGGTACTGGCTTGCTTCCTGGTTTTTCAGCTGCCAAACTATATTAAAACAAGCTAAAAATACATTAAATATTTTCCTTTCCTAATATTACCTTACCACGTAAGCAATTGCTGGACTTGCCACTAGGATGTTATTTGATAACCAATGAGAGGGGTGGGGAGCTGTGCAAGCCTGAATAGGAGGTAAGAAGGTCCAACCAATCGTCAGAGGAGGGAGGTTGCTTTAGTGATCGTGACCAGGAGGAGAAGCTGTTATGTTTCTATTTAGACATGTGCTGAAAATGTTTTGGAATCCCTGCTTTAACCCATCTTTGACCACATGCCTGACCACAAGTGTTGTTCAACACATGCCTCCAAGCTCGTACAAAACATCTTCTGCCCTATGCCATGCTATTTAGGAAGTGTGTGATCATATAAAGAACATGCACAAGGAGTCTAACATAGTTGACAGATTGTGGTCCTTGTTCCTTTGGCACTGTGCCTTGAGAAAAACAGTTTAGCAGGTTACCTGGATTTTGAGCTGTTGCATGGGGAAGCTGTGGGGTGATGGATGGCCAGAACGGCGTTCTGCACTCACTCCCCTTCTGATTCTGCCCTGGCAGGCAGCCCCTATGCCTACTGCCCTCTGACATTCTCACACTCTTTTTGGCTGATGTCTCTTAAATTGCAAACCACGTCATTCCCCAGATAGACTCAAGATTTGGATGGAAGCTTTGGGTTGAAGTCAAACTCGATTTGGAAAGGCTAGAGAAAGTGGTCTGCTCCACAGAGTTACATTTAATTTTTTGATTGTTTAACTTCACAGGCATCACATTTGAAGATGGTTTTGTTTTGTTTCTTTTCTTGCACTTCTATCTGAATAAAAAAAGAACTAGGTTGCAATGATGTTCTCTGTGATCACTGCTATTAACTAGGAATAGCTGCAAATGAAATGAATGGGGAAGTCCTATCTAGACAAAAACATGGCCTCTTAGTCTGAAGCTGGAGATGAAAACCCTACTTAACATCTGACAGATGCAAGGGGCAGAAGCTATGACAAGACACAGTATGAACAAACAGCAAAGACTTGGCCTACCCAATAATTCCATTCAGGCTTATATTAATAGAAAATATCTCCAGCAGGGCCACAGGGTTTTGAGAGGGAGGCAGTGTGATTGTATGGGAAGGCACGCAAGATGCATTTCTGGGCTCACAGTGCTTCCAAAGGACATGCGCTCCTTCCATTTGGGTTGCCACACAAATGGTAATCTGTAACTGCAACTGGTAAACCGTAACATGCTGGAACATTTCCTCAGTCTCTCTGTGCTCCCTTCATGCTCAACTCATATACTTGATGGGTTTTCCCAACCCCATGGCTCCTCCCTTCTCTTCATTCTAGCTCTTATATACACTAAAGATACCAGGGAGGTTAAGTGGCTGTACTGCACCTCATAAGATATGAGTTGGCTACCATTTCCCAATTGTTGTCTTCTCTGCTCTATTCACAGCAGTCAAGAACTCCATAAGGTGTGTGACCCACCCAGGATGCCAGAGCGTTTCTGCTGTCACACACTCTTTGCTCTTTTTACAGCTCTTTGTAAACCCTTTATATGCTCTTTGTAAGCTCACCTTGCTGTTTCTGCATGGTAGTGAAGTCTTCAAAGGTGAGAGTGCGCACAGGAGGCCTCCAGAAGGCATAGGTCTCCATGATAGCCTCCAGGCCCGTTCTGTGAGATGAAAATAAAGCAAGGAGAGAAGAATGTCAGTCAGCCAGCAAATGTATCTGAATCAGGGAGAGAGGGCTCTGACCTCGCTTGACAGGCTGCCAGCAGCCACTGAAAGGTCACCTTGACATCTGTGAATTCCTCAAGCAAGCCTTCCCGCACAGGTGCTGGCCACTAGAATAAAATGGAATTTTCCCAGTCCAGGATTTTAATAGCTCCTAACACTATTGCAGTGCCAGTGCTTCCCCCCCACCCTTTTTCTTTTTCAACAAGGATCCTAAACTTTTCATCTGCTTTGCAGGGAACATTTGGCAGTCAGTTACTCAAGGTATGCTTTATCGCAGAGCTGTCATCCACTTTATGGATGCAAGCTGTCATACAAACAAGGGAGGTCTGAGATTCAGCTTAGAAATTTGGAAGGAGAGTTTTTGTGAATTGTCTTTCCCCATCACCTTCCAATTTCAGATACTGTTCTAAAGTGCAATTGGAGTGCCATCCAAAAGTGAATCTCACTGTTTTTGGATTTTGACTGAAAATACAGTAAGAGGCTTTTTATGAAAAGGTCAGGGTCTCTATTTTGGGTCTCTAGCTCACTACAAAGACAGTACCAAAGGGAAAAAGCAAAAATCAAGTGAGAGCAACTTTTCCTCTTAAAGGGCTTGGGTGTCATCTTTGTTTGTATTTTCACCACAGCCTGCTAGCTCTGCTTAAATTCTCTAACTTCACAAGTTCAGTGAGGATGTAGGTTCATTATCAGGAAAAGGTAATGTTCTCTATGGGGCAATCACCTTGAGTTTTTTTGCAGGAAAGACTCTCCTCTGTAGAAGCTGAATCTTGCTCTGTTCCCCACTCCAATGTATTTGCCTTGCCTTTCCCTGCCTCTTTTCCAGCAGCAGGCTATAGCCCTTGCACTGACTGAACACAACTAGAGATGCTTCATTAGATGTGAGAACATATCCCCTTTCAATGCAAATGGCTCTAACATCCCCAGAGCCTCTCATCAGATGTTGTGCTGATACTGGAGCTGCCTTTTGCTTCTGAAAATGTCTTCCTGCACGTGCCTCCACTTACTCAGTTAACTTTCCAAAGTCTCCCCGGAAGTTCAGATGCTTTAAATACATTGGAGTTGGCAAACTAAACTCTGTATTTTAAGAGGAGGTTTAGAGGAGAGGTTGTTGCATGGTGTTTATTAGCTGCTAAGCTGTTAGAAGTAGAAACAGAAGACATCTCTGCATAGCAGTCTCACACTAGCCCTGAGTACATTACAACAAAACTATTTGGTTAATACAGTGGCCTTTGCCAGCTCATGGAACTCAGAGGCAGCAAGGCAGCACAGAATGTGAACTCATCTGCTAAGCCGGGGTCTGTGTGCAGGGGCAGCTTGTGGACTGCCAGTACCACCCTCAGGATTTCCTCTGCTCCCAGGCCGAGAAAGTCGTATGTGTGCTGCTCCACCTGCTTCTCAACTTACAGAGCTGGGGAGAGAACGGCACCTTTTCACAGCCTCAGGGAACAATCCCCAGTCCAAGCGCTGAGGGATGACTTCCTGGTGCAATATATCCAGGGAGCATAAAATTGCCCTGAGCAAGTCAATACAACAAGACCTGCTGTTGGAAGAACCTGCCTTGACAATTAAAACCAAGTAATATATCAAGAAATGCAAACTGATGATTCCAGCTGTGTTAAACTAGTTGTTTTGCATTTGCCACGAGGAAGAAGGACACCAGCTCACTACAACCAGCATTTACACAGAGTCTGGCTGAGCTACTGCCCCCCTTAGATCCCTGTGCATATAACCCCACTCTGCACATGCATCTGACTTCAAGCTCTGCTCTCGTTACCCCATCCCAGCAAAGTCCAACCCATGACAGGCTATGGCTCAGGGAAGCAGTAAGACAGGTTAAAGCTATTACCCCTCCCTCTGCCAGGAGCCTGCCTCTTGCACAGCTCAGCTTGTGAACTCACAGTTCAGTTTCTAGCTCTGAACTCACAACTTCCTCTATATCAATACAGTTCTGGCAAGTACTGTATAATTTGTATTTCTAAAAGAAAAGTGGAAAAAAATAGGAGAAAATAAAAAACAAAAAAGACCCCAGAGTAAATGGCAGTACTGAGCATACCACAGCAGCCTGTGAAGTGAAGTGAGTGTCTTTATATTCCTGCCTTAAATGCCAGAGAAGGAAGGGATGACACCAGGGCCCCACCTCCGCTGCTGCATGCTGCTCACATGCCTCCAGGGGAGCAGGTTGAAAACAGCCCCTTCGCTGTGGAGGTGGCTCCTGCCCTTCCTCCACACTGCAATTACTGGCAGCAAAGTTTTGGCTTCACTGGATTCATAGGCTGACATGTAATGCTCTGGGCAGCGCTGCAGCCACAGGTATCTGCAGATGTGGCTTAAAGCCACCTCTTTGCTCTCCCTGTCCCATTTGAGAGTCCTTTTCTCCCCAAGAGGTGCGCACAAAACTGCACATCTTGAGCATGCATGCAAAAACACACTATCTAAGTGTACAGATGACAGAGCTCAAAGTTATGTCCAGCTGCTCTACACACAGATTTAGGCCCTAGATCATCCCTTTTTCCTGGGATTTTTTTGCTTTGTGCAGAACATGTATTGCATGTGTTTTTGAAATAGTATCTAAACAGAACACATTCATGCAGAATTTTCAGATTCTTTCATGTGTAAGACAGCAGTGTCCTGTACTAACCTGCTTGCCACTGACCACCCTGCCCAAGGAGTCTTGCAGAAAAAGAAGGTGCAACCAGGCAAAAAAAGCTTGAGTCAGAATGCACACCAACACTGAATGACTGAATTTGCAACTCTATCCCCCGTCCCCAAGTATATTTTCTACTTCCGTCTATGATCTATTATTATTTTCATAAGAAAATGGAAAAAAAATTCAAGAAACTCCATCACTGGCAACTCTAATAACCCTTTCTCCCAGAACAGGTTATCAAATGAGTTTGATGCCAAGGTATTCAGAGCCACATCACAGACCTCCATCACAGGACATAAAGGTAGCGCTCTCTTAATCAGCAGAAGCCCTGGACTGCTAGTCCACATGTGTACCAGCCGCTAAGAGGAAACATACCCCAGTTTGCCAATGAAGAGACATCTTGAAGCAGCAGTAAATGCTGATTAAAAAAAAATTCTTTTAAACATTTCTGAAATCTCAGCAACTTCTTCAGGACTTAGGTGAAGCCGCCAGTACCAAGTGTGCTAGACAGTATCCATGTGTCATCCACTTTCTCTTTCACAGAACTGCACTGAAAATTTGAATTCAAGCTGTCTATCCAGGCATAAACCCTCCCCTCTCACACCATCTTTATGAAGGAAGTAAAAAAGCATCAGAAGAGGACTCACTGCCAGCTTTATTTTAAAAAGGTCAGTCCTTTAAAAGGTGTCCAAAATTCACTCTCTCTTTTTCATTCATTTTTTTATTTTTAGTGTTATTAAGTTTTAATAATAGGCAATAAATGAAAGTTCTGTTGTCTCAAAAATGAAAAAAGATGTACAAGCTATCTGTGCACCTCCATAATCCATCCCATATGGCTGACCTTGCCATTCCTGCTGCATGCAGGATTCGGGTCATCCTTTCATTGTTCACTGAGGAAGCCAAACTGTTGGCTCCAAGCACCCTCCTGGCTCTCTTACCCAAGACAAAAGGTCTAAGAGCATTTCCAACACAAACAACTTTTATTCACCTCAGCTGCTCACATCTGAAAGCAGAGTGCTGTTGCCTGCCTCCAGTTTAGCTTTTTTCTTCCATCATCCTGCTGTGTTTTCAGACTCCTGTCCCTTCCGGCTTCCTCCTGGATAAGGAGCTCCCCTAAGCATCCCACTGTCAAATGAACTTTACTCAGTCTCCAAAAATAGCCTCCACAGCACTGTACCTGCACATTCACTACCCAAACATTTTGCTAGCTGGTCTCTGTATGTCAAAGAACTTTTTAAATGAAAGTCAAAACTGTAGTTCTCAATCTCTTGAAGTTCTGGAAAGCAACCAACTAATACCTGACTTGTATGTATATTGCCCATTACAGAAGTGCTACTTTTATCTAGATATCCCTTTGCCACCCCTGTGAGACAGGACAAGTTCTCCTGTTTCACTTTTGCAGATGGAGAACTGAAGCAGAGAGGGACCAAATGACTTCCCTAAAATCACATACAGTGTATGTCTAATAAAAGGGGGTATTAAGTCCAGGCCTTTTAACTCCCTTATCTGTCAAGACTGATGGCTAGATTGCTGAACCGCATCACTTAGCATAGATTATAACTGCTCAAAGACTGCAAAAGAGCATTCAGTTGTGGGGCTGTTTGTATTGTTCCCTCTGAAACATTTTGTTCCTCTTTCTTCCAACACAAACACAGAGACACTGGGCTGTGTAGGGACATAGCCATGCAAACAGCTGAAGGAGGCCCATGAAGGGATCCATGAGAAGATCTCTTCCTCAGATAGATACGGGCAGTTACATTCTTCTGAGGTATCCCCAAAGCAGCACTTTTTTTAGCATTCTCTGGTACTAATGAAGCCAGACCACATCCATGACAAATGTGTGGGGAGGCGGTGAACTGATAGAGGACAGAGGTTTAAAATGGAGACTAGTTTTGAAAACAACAGTCAGCCCCATAATTTCTGCAGCAGGAAGCAACAACAAAGCAATAACAGAATAAGAAATGAGTGAAGGAAAAACATCTCTCTCTGTTTCATTGAAAAGCCTCAACACAAGGAAGAAAGGAAATGTCTTAGGGGAAGAGCTTAGGGAACAAGTGGCTTAATAGTTCCTCTTCTCCCATCACGCTCTGTTTTTTCCACTGCCTTTCTTCCTCCCCCCCCCCCGCCCCGGGCATCATTTGTTGGAAAACTTTAACGAGGGCTCTGATTCAGCATCCCAATGTCACTAGGTTACTATCTCCTGGAGCAGTCTCAGACATCATTCTGTGGCCCTTACTGCTGTGCTGTTTGTTTATTTTAAGATCTTATAAAGAAAACCTCTTGGAGAGCTACTACACTTCCCTGCATCACAAACAGCTCCTTTCTCAAATTATCCTGTTTCTTTTTCAAAAGAGACCTACATTTCCAGTGGGATGTTCTCCAGCTACAGTCTGATGTAGTGTAGCTGACAAGAGTTGTAAGGATGAGGGAAGCTACAGAACATCATGGTCATTATTCCAGTTGGCCAGCGATCCTGGTGAAATTAGGAATTCATTGGGAAAGAAGACCCAGCCAGCACAGTTAAGAAAAGTCCCATTTAGAGAATCTTTTCCCCACAAAGCTTGGATCTTAATGCCTTTCTCCCTCCCATGTGTGCCTGTACACATCTATGTATGTGTCTTTGTCAAAGGGAGCAGCTAAGCATTACAGGGGGTGTCCCCAGCTAGTTGTGCAGCCTTAGCCAGACCACTGCTTGTGAGGCAGACGCCTGACTGCTATATATGCTTGCAAATACCTTTGCCTGTTTTTTTCTTCCTAAAGCTTCAGGCTGCTCTCTTTGATGTGTAATACCTTAAAGATTTTAATTCCTCTTTACATCAGCAGAGAGCCTTACTGAGCCCTCCCCACAGCTGCAGCCATGTAGCAATTTCCTGCCCTTTCTTAAATCAATGAGCTACAAAGATCAGTAATTCCCAATCTTTTCAGGAAACTATCCAAATTCACTGGACTAGGGCCTTATTAATGCCTTCCACGTTAATCTAGCCCACCATGTACCTGGAACTGCATCAATCTCTCTTCTGAGCCCAGCCTCCGCTGCAGCTGCATCACTGCGTACAGAGAAGACCTTGTACACAGGAGACATACGACTTCCCCCATTAAGGAAAGCAGAGCAGGGTAAAAGTCACATATGCCTCAAGTTCCAGAAGTAATGCTCAAGGCTGGGATTAAATAAGGATGGTAAACGTCTTTTAGCTGCACTAAGATGAGAACAGAGGAGCTGACCTAGTAAATCACCTAGGTTAGCAAGATTCTCTTTGTTACAAATGATGGCGTAGCATTTGTCCAGTTGTTGGGAAATACTGAAGATTTGTCTGTTCATTGAACACTTCCTCTATCAAACCATGAATGAGGTAGTGGTCCTGGTAAAAACACGAGAGGACCAAGTAATTAAAGATTGAATTATAATACCCATGGGGACAGCAAACAAAGCTTGCATTCTGCTCCGAACCCTTGGAGCCTTCCTTTACAACCCTAGTGTTCTTATAATGTATTCATCTGTGTCCAGTTCTACAATTAATTTATTGTTTAAAACTTTTTGTCATATTGATTTAAAAGGATACCCACACTATTTGCAAAACTGAAATTCTTAGATCTGTTGCACACTCTGCTGGCATCATAAATGACAGGAAAAGTTGAAGCTTTTTATTAGGACTTTCTTATTTCTTTTTGATAACACTGTAATGTCTTCTAATAATGCAAACTTTTTTGATAAACGTTCTTGTTTAGCTAGTGTGTTATTAAAATAGAAATATTTTAAATAATAAATAACGTGTTCTACTTCAAACTTTCATTAAAATCCTGACAAAATTAAGCCACACAAAGTGAAACAATTTGACATTACTGGAGAAAAACTGAAAAGATTCTAAATTAGAAAATTTTTGCACTTTTACCCTGGAAACCTAAGGAAAAACTCAATATATCTTCTAATGTATAAAACCATTTGAGCATCAAGTTTTTGTATTTCCTACAGAAATTTAAAGAAAAATCTGCCTTCCAGCCAGCTCTACGTATTATAAGCAGAAAGGTCTAGTTTTTCTTTCTTACAGCTTTCATTGTTTTGCAGATTGTTAGCCTGTGACCTATTTGTCTGCTGCCAATCTGCAGTCTCACATTTTCCATCCACCTTTATAAAAATATTTTCTGTTTTTTCATTTCACTAACACAAATCTTTTTGGGGACAGGGTGGGGAAGGGGAAGCGAAACTCTGCAGTAACTCTGCAAATTAATTTATTTTACCTGATCCCTTGTATATCGTAACACCATACCAATAACACATAAACAGTTTATTAACAATTTAGCAGAGATGCTGCAGGATATTTTAATTATATTTTTAAATAGCAAGTGGAAAACCTCAGAGGAACCAGAAAATAATGGAAATGAGTATAAAGAAATTCATTATGTGGCCAGCAAATACCAAATGCAAAGCATATATACAGAAGAAAATACCCTTGAAAGCAGTGATAATGAAAGAGATACTGAAGTAGAAGCAAACAGGAAATTAAACCTACAACAGCAAAAATACAGTTGCTGCTTGGAAATAATGTCATAAAGCAGGAAAGCGATAAGCTATCTTTACAGTTATCTTATCTAAGAATACCTAAAACCCTCTTTCAGTTGCAAGGCCAATGCTACAGGCAGATGGAAGAGCAGCACTGGAGGAGATTTCTGAAAAGCAATTAAGTCAGTCTAGCTGGTTAACCAGAAAAGTATTTTCTAATGACGCCATCATTACACCATGAATCTTTTAGGCAAACATCCCTCTAAGAACTGGTCTACAACTACCTTCTCCTGTAAGACTGAATTAATATTGTAAAATGCCTTCCTGGGCCTCAGATATATGCACAGTGTGCCCAGCAGGGGAAAGAGAGAGGAGATGTTAAGGAAACACAGGCAAACTCCTCTTACCTGTTTCTCCCAGAGTCTCTGAAACCTTTAGCGAAAGGGTTTCTGTCAATTTTTAATCTGGTGATCTACAAAGGAAAAAAAAGAGAATTAGTTGATTTGTTCAAAAAAATTTTTCCAGAGTGAAATTACTGTTGATTACCTCTCTTTCCCAAACCGTCTGTACAATCACCTTTCATACATATTTCCCCAAACTTACATAAAAGTCACCCTTCCATCACCCAAAAGCAGATTACCAACTTGGGGATTAGACAGCACCATAGACAGAGATATGGTACTTCAGGCCTGGCTGTATTGGGGAAACCTGGATTTTTTTTCGGGTCTCATTTTGGCTCCGACCCTCCACACGGCACGGCACTGGAGCTAACAAGCTGTTCCAGGATCAGCAGCATGGTGGATCCAGGTGCAAAAACAGGAGCTGACCCCATAACAGCAGCGTGGGTCTGCAAGTAGTAGTACTGTTCCAGTTTTGCCATTATCTAGGGTAGATATCCCATATTATCTGGGGTAGGTATCCCAGGCCCAATACCTTAGATACCTCGCAGCTGAATGTACTCCCTGATCTTCAAACAATGCTAAGGAGAAAAGGCAGAAGCAAAGCACAGGCTACAGCTTCTGAAACCCAGCAGCTGGCCACCCAGTCACCTACACATGGTGCTGGTGTTCTGCTCAGGATTTGGGTGGCCCTTCAAGGATTTTCTGGTCTGAAAATTTTTTTTCTCCCTCCTCTAAACAAAGATGACAGCCAGACTGAATTTTTGGGGGGAATCTCCCTTCCTGCTTTATTTTTAAGTGTGAATTCCATAATGGTAAAATGACCCCGCAGACTGTGTAATTCTACTCCCTCTCAGCAGTTCCCCAACCTAGTGCGGCAAGAGTAGTGACAGAACTTCCCTCCATCAGCCTCGCCTTGTCCCAGAGACTCCATCTCTGGGGTGAAAAAGGAGCAAGACCTCAAGATCCTATTGAATTTGAGGTATTTTTGCTAAAACTGCTCAAAGGGGAGTTGCTTAATACAAACTGATCTAAAGAGGATTTGCAGGTGTTTTGCTTCTGTCAGAATCAGCCCTTATTCTGGATATTAACCTCGGATCTGGAATGCAGCTCCCATTTTTGCAGAAGCTTAATTTGTGAACTTAATTTCCACAGTCTTTGCAGCTGTCCTGGGACTCGTGTATACTGAGACAGATATGTTCTGTGGAGTATGGGATTTGTGGTGGATTTGCTAGCATTTTAGAATTGTTTCCAGAGACACTTCTCCCAGTAAGGCAAAGTTTTATGGCCACTGGAGGGCATGCATGCAGATTCAGAGGATTTTAGATTTATTTTTTAATGAAAAGGGTTCTCTGACCGAAGACAGTTTCCCATACTGGTATTACAGAACTGCCAAAAAAACTATTTGGAAGAAATCTCTAAATGTTTGAAACCCAGAGAGGCAAGAAGAAATTTCAGTGCTTCTTTACAGTTGTAGGTTATCTTCAGTGCCTTACAGAGATCCCTCACTCAGCATCCAAGCCCTTACCTGTTAATTTTGTCTTACAGGTCTGTCCATTAAGGAAGAAGATAACAGGCTTCTTTCCTGTCATTTCCTCTCCTTCCTCTATCCTCTTTCCAGGTTTGGTCTTCAGTTAAAAGTCTGGTGACTACATGCATGTGGGGGAGGGGAGGGAGGTGCAGGAAACTCCCAGTGGTAGCAAATGGTAGCAAATCCACTGTTTTATTGCAAGAATATTTTTTCTGCTGGAATATTTCATTCCATTTTGGATGCCGATTTTAGCCAGTTCAAGAGGACCAGAGTGCAAGAGAGTTAGGAGTCAGTATCCAGAAGAGGTCATGGGAGCACTGACACCATGTGTGCATTCTCTCACTCTTCATTTGTCCTTATCCAGTGTGTACTTGTAAGGGCTCTTTAGTGGATTCCTCTTCTCCATTTCCTCCCTTCCTGGTTTTAGCAGTGGAGGCAAATGGGAAAATGTCCCTGCTCCATACTTGGCCTCACCACTCATACATAAGGAAGGAAATGAGGGAGAACTGAGCCAGTCCACTGGCCACCATCCTTGTCCACTCTCACTATGGTCCTGCTGTGACTCAGCTTCACTCCAGCTGTTGTAGAGCCACCGCAGTAGAAGCAGGACGGGTATCAGCAAGCAGAGGGATGATTGTCTGTGTCTCTGTGCTTGCATATACGGGCAGAGGTGCTCCAGTTTTATCCCTCACCTTTCCCTGCCCTGCTCTTCCTGTCCATACCTACAGATGGGGAGACTTCACTCACTGACGTCCTTCCACTGTGCCAAGACTAAAGCAGTCACCAGATCTTCTCCCTCTACACTTTCTGGACACCTTCTGCAGAGTTACATTTGGGCTCTGAGGGAATCCAGCTGGCTATGTTGCTGGCCCTTTTGAATTGGATTTGTTCACAGACTGCTCACTGAGGTCCTGGTTTAAGCTATCCCAGAAAAAAGACTTGGTGACTTTTCTCATGTTGTTGTTAATTCCAAATCTCTTTTACTTCTGAACAACTTCTCAGCAGGTTTAACATCACCACCACCCTCATTCTGGGAACGGCTCCACTCAGATCTTTTCTAACTTCCTCTCCACCACTCAGGGCTTTCTCCATCCCTTCTGGTTCCTCCGTGCCAACTGTCGTGACTCTGCAGCCTCTGCTCCTCTCTGGTTATGAACCTGTCCAAAGACCAGCTGCAGCATGCAGACCTCAAGCAGCAGGAGGTCAAAACAACAGAAAGATGTTCTCAAAAAGACAGCTCTTCTGGGACACTAACCAGACCTGGGATGATAGGGACAAATCAGGTTTTCAAAACAGCCCTTTTGACGCTTTTCCCCATCAAACACAATCTTTCAGAAAAAAACTCATGTTTGTGCCCCATCTAAGGCTGTTGTTATGATTACTGCTAGTTTAGTGCTATCAGGGCAAATGACAACTTCTAACAGAGCATGGAAGTTAGTCAGACCTGGTCCCCAGAGAACTCACAGCATCCTGGTACGAATAGATAAAATATGGCATGGACCCTTTCATAGACCCAGGTCATAGATTCTAATGGCAGAAAGACCCAACACAACAATCTATCCAGACTGATGGTTTGTCCTATGATATTGGGAGCCACAGAAACTCAGTCAGGAATAACTTGCCTGCCCAGGATTTGAACACTGAACTTCCAAAAGCAGATTTAAAAGACAACCTGCAGCCTCAAGTCTATTTAAACGGGTAAAGGACTGAGCCTTTTTCCCTCCTGTCCCTCTCCCCATGATACTATTCCCAACATCCATCAGTACATCTCTCCAGATGCTTATCATCTAAGTAGTCCAGAGGCTTTCCATCTATGCTTGGTGAACCTGCCAGAGTCCTCTAAAAAGTCCATGAAAGTTAACTAAGAAAAGCGAGCCTATTGATAGTAACTTGCATTCAGTGTACAGGGGCCTGCAATTCCAAAGGAAATTATTTAAAGGTGTGCATATCAAAGAAGTCAATAGTCCCAGCTCTAACCTTTCTAGGTAATGTACAGAGATGCGTGCACACACCACCTTGTAAGTGGGAATCTTTAAAAAAAAGAGCAGGAGGAGAGATTTGAGGAGAACCAGAAAAATAATAATTCATATAAGGGAAAGGGGTAGATAGGGAAGAAAGAAGGGAAATTATGTGAATTTTGAACTTTTTCCAGTCCTCTGTTTTGCCTCCCTTTGATTTCTCAACAATTTTTAGATAATGAGAAACCATGGCAAGATCACAGAAATCACAGAATCACAGAATCGCTGAGGTTGGAAGGGACCTCTGGAGATCATCTAGTCYAACMCCCCTGCTCAAGCAGGGTCACCTAGAGCACATTGCACAGGATTGCATCCAGGCGTGTTTTGAATATCTCCAGAGAAGGAGACTCCACAACCTCTCTGGGAAACCTGTTCCAGTGCGCTGTCACCCTCACAGTGAAAAAGTTTTTCCTCATGTTCACATGGAAGTGTCTGTGTTTCAGTTTGTGCCCGTTGCCTCGCGTCCTGTCGCTGGGCACCACTGAAAAGAGTCTGGCTCCATCCTCTCGACACCCTCCCTTCAGAAGATTTTATGGTCTTCACAAATAGAAAAAGGCTCCTTCTTATTTTCTATAAAGATTCACATATTTTGTTGTTGTGATATAAAAATATAACAATTCACTGGCTAAATGTGACAATCTGTCCTGAGCTGTCTTGACATGGTACTGTCACTCAGTCCAATAGTACTGAATACTCCAGTTATATTCAGAATACTGAATATTTCAGTGAGTTTATGAGATAACTCTCTCTCTCAGCTGCTGTCATGGAGAAATGTGTTGGCCTCACCATTTGCAGTTCAAGAGTCCTCAAAAATTTATGGCAGAAAATTATATAATACATTTTTCTGTGATAACAATTGGCAACAATATCTATCAGGTTTCATCTTTCAAGCTGGTTTATGCCATCATTCTTGCTTGCGACAGTTTCTTATGCTCTATAATTTGACACCACACTACTAACACAGCATAAAGTTTCACCAGCCAGAATTCTGTTTCACATGACTGGGATAAAATTACCTTACACAGCGCTTCTGATGCCAACACAAAACTCCCCAGTAAGGAGGAGAAAGGGAGGGAAGGGGAATGGGATGTGCACAGCTGTTTTACCTGAGAATAACCAAGAGCGTGTGTAAGCACACAAGAGAAAAGGAGCACACTGAGCCAAAAGTGTGACAGAGATGGTGTGAAGGTTACCAGGAATCCCTGAAGCAGAGGCAGCTGGAAGGTGAGTGGTACTCAAGGAGACTGCAGAGGGAATGGATGGATATAAGGAGTTTTTGATGAGTGCAATGAACATGGCCTGCAGAAGCAATGAAGCAGGCAATCTCCTCCTTTGAAGACCAGATACTGTCTTTCACAGGCCACAAAAGGAGAAGCAAATGCATGTAATTCACATTCCAGTCCTTTCTGAAACTTCATTTTTTGCTAGTGTCTCAAATGCTTCCATTCTTACATTTTCATTTTTTCCCTAGCAATTAATTCCGTCTTACAGATTCTCTGGGTAGATAGACAGGGAATTCTATAATCAAACACCATGGCAACATCTCTTCCCTTATGGTATCTGGAATCAATAGTAACACTGGAAACTGCAGGATCTGAATCAAATGTGATATATGCATGAGAATTGTAGTTAATGTACAAGACATGGATTACTTTATATGCTCAAGGGCTTTTTTTGTCAGCAAACTGATTCCATTTCTGTTTTCTAAGAGAAAAAAGTGTTTTCTCTGTTAGATAACTAATCTGGATTAGTTATACTGCTGCAAAATTTCAGTGAAGACAGGACACTGCAGTTTGTACCACAAGGCAGCTAGGAAAAGTAAACACAATACATCTGCTTGTGGTCGATCTCATCTAGCTACTTTACAGCTACTCTAGCTACCTTATCTCCAAGGTGATTTTATGACTAGATACTTCATGTCTATACACTGCCTCATAGTAAGTATTTTCTTTTTGTGCAGAAAAATGCAGTGTGCCTGTAAAGTATACATACTCCTTGAGCTATGTTTCTGAGAGAAGTTAATGTCTCACAAACACAAAGAACAGACTTTTTTTTTTTTAATAAATACCAGACATAAAAGAAGCTTGAAGGCACCCAGCATGCAGTTTTACCTGCTGATTTTGGTACGCTGTCACTGTGGTGAAGACAGTCTCTGGAAAGTTGAAGGTTTTCACCCCATCACCTGAAGGAACTGGTTTTGTTGGAGAAAGGTCACTGCTGAAATCCTTGCGGATGACATGAACACGGGGCTGGTACTTATGCATTGAGTGTAATATTATCTGAAGAGAAAAAAAAGGAGAAGGAAAAGGATTTTTTTTTTCCTCCCCAAATTTCTGCGTTACATCCAAAGGTACTACAAGGAAGCAAGGATGAAGTAAAGGCTTATGGGAGTAAAATTACTCTTATCTTACAAGTCTGTGTGAGACCAAGCTCTTCTACATGCATGTGCCATGTCAAAGTGGAATTCCCCCTTGAGGGAGAAAAGGGCTTTATTGCTTTATAGGGCCAGGCAACATCTTGACTGAAGTAGGGAAGGAAGCTCTAATACTCTCTGGGGACAGTCTACCGGCACACATGCCTGGAAGGACAGGGGAGCATCAGAGCAAAAGCAACATCCTCCGGGTCTGACAGGAGCATGGCTGAGGCAGCAGGCACTAGGATTAGCCTCTAACTTACGTGGCCTTGATCATCAAGCTCGTTGTTGGTCAGTTTGAGCTTGTCAAAACTGACCACCTGCCTCATCCAGGTGTCTCCGGAAGCCAGCGAGTCAGGGTGGATGTAAACCCTCGGGGGCACCGGGGAGTCAGCATTGCCAGCCACCATCCACTTGGAGCTGTGATACACATACCTGAAAGAGAGAGGGGGAAAGGCTAAGGAAAAGTTGTCACTCACCCACCAGAGGAACTTCTCCAGGGCTCCCCCTCCCCAGCTACCCTACCACAAACACCCCAAGCTCTCATTTGCAGCCAAGGGGGAACATGCTTTATTACAACCTCTTACCTTCTAAATGAAAGCCAGATTACCTCTGAGCCACTTGCTCAGGCTTGGTTCCTTATTAAAACCACCTTTGCAGTTATTTTCCCTGTAAAACTCTGCCACAAGTGCCTTCTCAACTCCTTAACTCTCTCTGAGCTGGAGTAAGAGGCTAGGAAATGCTGGTAAACAAAGCCCTCTCTGAAAATATTACCAAGTACTTAGTAATTTCTAGAAAACTGCATTGTCTGCCATGCCAGACTGTACAAAACACATGTGCATTCACCCAGAAATGGCAAAATCCAATGTCTACTACCAGAATCATCAATAAAACAGAATTTCTGTTTTGAAAAGTTGCAAAATAGGAAAAAATAGGAAAATCCACTTAATATTGCAGACGTTAGGATTAGAGGGAAAAAATGTAAATGGTATGTGTTTTTTCTAGGCTTTCATTGACACTGAGATATCTTAATGTTCCTAGTTCTGCACCTAAAAAACTTACCTGTATCTCTTGTTATCCACAGGCACAATGTCCATGGCAATATAATACTGCTGGTGGGGATCCAAGCCTGTAATTTTCACTCTCATGGCTGGAAACATTCTCCTAGAAAACAAAGAATAGAAATAAGGAAGAAAATGGTGAGTAAGGAAGCTGAAGGGGCTCCTGGCATGAGAAGCATGCTACTTTAAATAGCGCACTTCTTGGCATGACTTCTCTGATTTGAGTCTGATAGCAAGGACTGTGCTGGCATCAGCTCGAATCTTCAGATTTTCTTCCACTTAAAAGGAGGGATAACTGTTTAACAACCTGTGGATAACAATAAAACACTCCCAGCCAGTCTGTTACGGATTCCTAGCAGACAGTTTTTGTAATATGTTCCACACAAATTGTCCTTACAGTAAGGATTTTTCTCTTGGTTTTTCAATACACAGATGGGCAGTATACATTATGCTTGCCCTTTCTAGTTTCATTCTGTTAGGGATTAAATGCTATGGCTTTTTTTTTTTTTTTAATCAAGTGCTGCTATTTCTTCCTGATGTTTTTTTCCCATTGACAGTCCATCTAGAATTATTTTCTCTTATCACATTAAATGCAGGATCATATTTGTTCTATTTTTTGAGGAAATCACATTTCAGTATGGAGTCTGATAGTACTAGAATAATATTTAAATCAAATCCATCACCCTGAAATACCTTCTTGCTTTTATGTTTATAGGCATGTAAGAAAGAAAGTACCTTAAATGAATCTGGTTATTAGACTAGTATTTCACATTTAACAGAAACACTGGCATCATAGTTTCCTTGAAGTCCAGGTAGTATTTTGTGCCAACTTTTTTTGTAAATATTGTCTTTTCTGTGACGCATGAATCCAGTTCTTTCTTGAGAATTTTCACCCCATAGACAAATCATGAAACTGTTCACAAGCAAAAATCATTTCCCAGCCTTTCTTTCCTTGTATTGAGCATGAGTTTAGCTCTGCTGTGCATGAATCACTGTTCTGGAGGTGTTTGTCACTAGACAATTCTTTCAGAAAAGAACAGCTCAGACCAATGTTAACCTCAAAATGTGTCAGTGTTGGTGTGGCTATGGCAAAATTTTCTTTAAAAATTTCTGGTTGCCAGTAATCCCATTGCCACTGTACGCTTTCTTCAAACAGAATGTTGAATGAATTATTTATGCCATACTATATTTGCAACTAATGCAGTATTTTGGCACCTTCATAAAATTTGAGGAGCAGAACTGGGTGAAGTACAGAAGGAAATAAAAGCAGCAGATGCAGAACACTGAAAAAAATCCTGTGTTGTTTCACTGACTGTTAATCAGACCTGAGATCTTTAGTGTCTTCTCAGTCCTTATCTAAGAAAATCTCAAGCTGAGATCCCACAGGATGGTGTCATTCAATTGGATGACTTTCTTCCCAAAGCATATAGAGTTTTGATAAGACAAAACTCCGAAAATAATGAATGCTGATATGTAATTACCTTCTGATTTTCTGATGTGTGAGTAGCTGTCTCCTTATGGAATGAGGGTAGTTTGGATGGAAGAAGGATATTAAAGGGGAGTTAAGTATCATGAGCGGCTAAAATCATGACTCCAAAATCACGGAGAAAGCAAACAGGGAATGATCATTCTCTGTTTCTAGGGACTGTCCCTAGAAACCATCATGATGCTTTCCCATCTATTTAATGAGAATTAGTGAAATGTCTGAGAAGAACATTAACATCTATTCCCAAAATTTGTATATCTCAAAGTATTACCACTGGACAGAGCCTGGAGGCAGAAGAAAATGGAAATATTTATGCAATGTCTCCAAACATCTCTAAAAAGCAGCATCAAAAGGATGCAACCATAAGAAATTATATTATTCTTTCCGATCCAGGCCATATATATCCACTTGGGAGAGGAGGTTGTTAAGGAGGAGGTCACGGCTCAGCATTCAGCCTAGCTACAACTCTGCCTTTTCATTCCATCGAAAGAGAAAGTTCTGATCTATTAGTAGTTGAATCTCTCTTGGAAAAGGGCATTCATCTTGGGAGTGGGGAGAACATCACAACTGCCAGAGCACAGCTAACTAGAGTTATGAGAGGCATAAAACTGTCAGAAAAATTGTCTGCAGTAACCTTTCAACGATTAAGATTTGTGCAACTGATGGTATGAGTTTGCTAGCTGAACAGCTTGGGGGGAAAAAAGGAATAACGGATTAGTCTTTGGTGGCCTGAGGGCATTACCTTGTTTCTACCACAATGGCTCATTAAATCTGCCAAGCCAAATGGGTGCAGGATGTGGCATTTTACAATCCAGCTCTTCTTAATTGGAGAGAGGTGGCTTGGGAACAACTTAAGGGGTAGGTCATGTTTCAGAGAGTTGATGAGAAATCCAGGATTAAATCTGAGTCTCTTTGGGTCTAAGTCTGTGCACTATATTGGGAAAACTGAATGCTGTGTGTGTTCCAAGGAGCTCTCTCCAAAACTGCAACCCAGTGTAAGGTTGCAGTATAGCCTATGGGGTTGTTTGCTTATGAAATACCTTGTAAAAGATTACCACAGACCATTCAACAGGCTTAGAAGCTAATCTCTAAAATAATCGGAGAGAACGCGACTGATCCCACTGCTTTCTCTAAGACTTAAGTGTATTTTTAAAGTTTTGTAAAATATTACTGTTTTCCTTTTCTGTGGGTGTAAAAGCAACTCAAATTTCTTTGACATATCGCTGTTGCCTGAAACTATCACAGCGGCCTCCAGCAGTACTGCTGTGTGGAAAGGGGAAAATGGAAAAGGCGGAGATAAACAATAGCAACTTAGGTACATATTCAGGTGAAACTTTGGTTAAGTTCCTATGCTGTGTGTTTCCTGTCAGCTGCCTCTTTGCCCCCAGAGGCACCTACACGATAGGAAAACACTAGGCTCAAAGGTTTGGATGGAATTTAGGCCATTTCAATATTGTTGTATTAATAAACAGTCAAGAACCTTTTATCTAAGAAGGTATTAACTAGCTTTACAGTCAACAGTTACACAAAGCCTGTCTGTTTGCATAGGGAACACGTGATGACATTGGATATAGTTTAGTAGAAGGTTTTATGTCAACAAGTTTGAGATGATCAAGCTATTTATATGATAGCTTTACCACTCAGCAGGAGAAAAGTCTTCCTAAACATATATTGGAAGTCCATGTTCATATACACAGTTCCCTGTTAGGGGAAATATGATATGAAATAAGCTATTACAATTATTTTAGGATCACTTAGAAGTCTTTTTAAAAGTATTTCTGTAACAACTGTCTACCTCAGTCTACCCAATTCCTGGCTCCCTCTATGCAGAGAATGAGGTTTATGGGATTCAGATTTCTAAAACTTGATTAAAATCGTATTTGCCAGAACAGTATTGTACTGATTTTGAGAACTATGTTTGGGAACTTTCAGAAACAGAAAGAAGTAGTTGGACTGTGGCAGCCAGCACGTATTTTTTGTTTAAACTTTTATTTAATACAAAAACATAGCTCATTTTTCCTTTGTGAAAACTGTTCAGAGAAGGAGGAACACAGTAATACCCCCAAACTGGATCTTTTTTTCCAATAGACTAAAGCTCTAGTTTATAACCTTTAGGATTCTCAAGGTATCAGCTCTTTTCTCTGCCCCTTGAACCAGCATGTGAGGCTTGCCTCAGGTTGGATCTACCTTCAAAGTTGGCCCTTCTCTGAGTAAAGGCATGGACCAGATGACCTCCAAAGTCCCTTTCCAACATAAATTTATTCTGTTTCTAAGTTCGGTTTTAAAGAGGGAAATTCCCCATTAGGGGATAAGAAATAAATAGCTACTTGGCAGGTTATTTCAAAACACAGCAGTAATTCCATGAAGCTGCTCAGAAGTTGGAAATATTCCTTGTACAGACAGTTCAGTGAGCAGAAGTCAGATGAGAGTTTAAAGGACTGACACAATTTATCATACAGTTTTCACAACTATACAGTGTAATGATATACATACTGCATAAACAACTTAAATGGGATTAAATTTGCTTAAAGATGACATCTAAATGCAAACCCTAAAATGAAGGGTGTGCCAAGATATAAAGCATTTCAATTGTACCCAAACAGCATGGTTCTATTGACAGTAACAGAGAGATTAGTCACCTCCCAGAGTCATAATAAATCTGAATGAGTAACTCCACAAAATATTCAAAGACTCATTTAGGCCTGAGGATTAAGTGTGCACAGTGTTTACAATGTGCATGAGTTTACAGAGTAGCCTGAAGTTATCAATGGTATTTTATAACTTATATTTCCTTGCCTTTAAGACTTGTGCCAGATGTATATTTATTTATGAAACAAACCTGTGAGGAATGGAGGTGAGGGACAGGAAGGGAAGCGAAAGCAAGAACACCTTCCTGTTTTTCCCTGCTGCGTGGGATTATGTAGAGGAGATGTTTGCGTTGAGAGGAAAGACTGAAGCAGGGTTTGGGAGCTAAAGGATTTATTGTTTATGAGGGAGAGGAAGCCCAGCAGACCTTCTCAGCTGCTCCACACAGAGGTGCACATATTTTTCTGGAAACTGGAGCAGGCGTATCTGGTCCACTCGGCCAGGACTGCAGGACAGCAGTTTGGTAGCCTCCCAGCCCTCATTCTGGGAAGTCTTCTTCCTGGGCACCTTCAGCACTAACAGAGCTTCGCAACAAAATTACTGTTGCAGTCCCTAGCTGAAGAGCACGCTGTGGCCCTTCTTTCCCTTATGGGAAATAAAACAGCCATTCTGTAATGTAAACAGCCCTAAGTACACATTTCAAATGACTCAGTCTCAGAGTTCCAGGGAGGCAAAGCAACTCCAGTCAAAATACCATTTAGCTCGCCAAAAGGCACAGAAGAGACAGGAGATGACAAGGTCACCTGTTCAACTCACTACTGGTTTTGTGAACTTTCCACCTGTATTACTGAGCCTGGCCTCAGTGCCCAGGTTTGAGCCAGCCCTCAGAATTAATATGATAAATATGATATGACTCATGGGATCATATCTCTCATAGTTGAGAAGAAATCCTAGATCTCTTACAGGTAGAATCTCAGCCCCCATTAAAGTATTGGCTGTTTTTGTGGGCTCAGTCACACTTTCTATCATCATCTCCATAGACAGTAGGCAGCATTTCCCTTCCAGAGCAGGAGTCCGAGCATTCATTATAGTGGCAATATATCTCTCCAGTAATAAATGCACATTGCTTTCCCCTTTGGGTGGTACTTCTGTGCAGCTGCTAAATAACCATTACCTCTGCAGCTCAACTGATCATGATCTTTAGCTAGGGAATGTGAGGTGTGGGGAGGAATTCAAATTTCTGTGCTAATGTTGTAAGGATCCATGCATGCTGCAAATGGGTGAAGGAGAGTGGGGGAAAAGAGTTAAATATGTTTTTTAGGGGGAATTGCTTAAATCAGGATGACCTGGGGCTTAAGTTGAATTTATTTTATTATGGACAGAGTATAGGGTTGCCTTTCGAACAAAAAAGAGATAAAGGAGATTGCAGATTTGAATGCTCTGCAGCTGACAGAAAGCCATTTGCATCTTTCCCACAAAGAACAAAGGAGTCTTGTTGTAAGAACTTTATTAAATTCTGAATAACAAAGTTCTGATAGAAAGGAAGAAAGGAAAAGTTCTAAGGGGACTGAAGCAGGTTTATGGAAACAGACAAAAAAATACTTCTATAAATAAAGCATCAAGAAAGAAAAACTGAAGAGAATTAAATGTGAGTGGGAGTGTGAGGTTGAAAGTTAAAAAGTATAGTAGGCCTGAGGTAGGTGGGATATAGCTCCAGAAATATGTTTGAAATGAGAATATAGGTTAGAAACTAGCTTCATGGAATAGGAGCAAAAAGACATTGTGGTGTCAGTCAGGAACCAAGCAGTGCTCTACTATTATAGGAAATTAAGGAGCAGCGATAGTTGTAGGCAACTAAGTCCATAATTACAAAAACTTTCAGAACAAGAAGGCCTTATAGGACTCAAATGGGGTTTTTAGTGGGAAAGTGACAAGAGCAAAATCTTCCCTGTGGAAGGAAGAAGTTGCAGACGAAGCCACACATCTCTCAAAATTTCAGCATCTTCAGGAGATGACAACAACAATTCAGCCCTCTTCGGCGGAAATCAAAAAGTCTAATCTACGGAATGCATCATATATCATGCATCCAATATGGAAAAAAAGGACTGCCAGACTCAACTCTCACCCATCACAGACACATCCTCTATGAAGGAAGAATGTTTAATCAGAGAGATTAACCATTAAACTTGGACATTCTACCATATCTGTAAGGACCATCCCTAATAAACAGACATATCACCTAAAGAAACTGCCCAAATCTTCATTACATTTTGAGATGGTTAACCCACAAATATAGTGAGCAGGAAATATCCCCTTCAATATGGTTAATATCACTCTGAGGATATCATCAAAAAGAGAAAAAAACTATTTGGTAGATAAATAGATTTTGTGTGGGCAGCCAGAGATGAGCCTATTGACCATCAGGATTTAAGTAATGATAAGCATCTCCTTTTAGGGAGAAAGAATATGATTTAGGATTATAAAGAACATGTGATTTGCTCAATAAGTTACATTTCTGTATTGTGAGATGTGGTCTTTCTTAAGTGGAAAAATTATCAAGGCTGGAGCTTGCAAAGGCACTTGAGAATGCTAGTAATAGTGTTACAGAAAAAAACTCTAATAGTGAAATGTTCCTTAAAATCCTTACAGATTTCCCTATGTCTATTCCCTGCTAAAAACTGCCTGAATACATCGATATTGGACTATTTAAAATAGAGTTAGGCTCTCTTGTCTTTCTTAGCATGTGCTGTGATATTTCATCAGAAAATGTGGACAAACCAAGGTTTTCCCCAGAGCGTGTATCATAAAAACCAAAATCATGAGAACCAAAAAATCACTTGAGAACCAAAATCTCTGAGCCCAAACCTAAGAACATCAAAGCAAAATATTTAATTTGGGGCCAGGATGGAGCAAACAGAAGGATTTCAGGCTGGGGAAGTGAATCCGACTGTTATGTTTTAGGATGCTTCTTCACCAAATGGGACTCATTTTTCCTGGCATGGTGCTTCAATGACATTGTAATTCAGCTGCAGTATGCTCCCACATTCTCCCTCTCAGAAGAAACGAAGTACAACTCACAGTAATCCTTAGTCAGCTTCCTGATATTACTGTGTAATTAGGGATATGTATATATTGTTTGTTATGATGATATGCAATGTGGGAGGCCCTATTTGTCAAACAGAAAGGCAACATGAATGGCAATTCCATGAACCATTGCTGACATGAAACATTTCAATTCGTATATGTCAGAACAGTAGTTTTATATCAAAAGTGTCAAAGTACATACTTCAGACAGTTCCAAACAACAAATTAACAATTTCTAGCTCAAAGACAGCAGATGAAAATTTTCGACAAAACAGTATTTTTACAAAAAAAATTTCTTCAATATTGTCATTTTCTAAAAACTTTTAAAGGAAAAACAGAATCTCTTTTTGTATGTGTGCAACAATTTTACCAAATAGAAACCTTTCATTTTTTGAACTGACCCACAATATTTCATTTCTTTATGTTAATTCTCCCCTAGAACACCTCAATGCTTTTTGCCATTAACCCCTCCTTCTCCAGAACCCCTGCCATTGCTCTCAAGACTTCTGTGAGAAGATGTGTTGAACAACTTGTAAAACTGAAGTGGTATTGATGCTGTTAACTTTTTGAGTGACTTTTTTCTAAAAAGCCTGTGATCAGGGTATGGCTTTTTAAAGTTCCAGAAGGGTCAGCTACTTCATTCAGAAATGTGGGAACTGCTGAAGTCATCTCCATATAAGCTCCGGGCATTTTGTTGTGCACTAGTTTTGGTGGGCTTAGAGATATTTGTGCTGCTGTTAAGTCTATCCATTCCATTTATTGTAAGAGAATTAATTAAAATTAATCCAACAGCTAACAATGTATCCTTTTTATTCTCAGAGACAGCATGGACCAGGCACCAGGACAATGAACTTGGTTCTTCCAGTGTCATATTTCTTGAGGCTGGACAAATCACTTAATATGCCTAGTTCTCAGTTCCACCTCATATGAATTGGGTATAATAATAATTTTCTTCCTGTCTGTTTCGACACCTCTAGGGGAAAAATGTTGCAAAACAGCAAGTGTTATTATTTCAGTTACTCTGGCTCTTTCATTTGAGATAGAAGGGCATTTACAGCAGCCTGTACAATTCAAGTCGGGATGCCTCCAGCAGGTGAATGCAGCCGGGGAAGCCTGCATGGGATGTGGCTATGGAGGATCCTCTTGTATCCCTCCTGGGAAACCTGCATGCTCGATCACCTCTCTGAAATGCCTGTACACCAATGCACGCAGCATGGGGAACAAACAGGAAGAACTAGAGATCTGTGTGCGGTCGCAGGGCCACGATCTCATTGCAATTACAGAGACATGGTGGGACAGCTCGCATGACTGGAGTGCTGTCATGGATGGCTACGTGCTTTTTAGGAAAGACAGGCCAGGTAAGCGAGGTGGTGGAGTTGCTCTTTAGGTGAGAGAGCAACTGGAATGTATTGAGCTGTGCCTAGGGGTGGATGAAGAGCGAGTCGAGAGCTTATGGGTAAGGATTAAAGGGCAGGCTAGCATGGGGGACACTGTTGTGGGTGTTTACTGCAGGCCACCTGATCAGGAAGAGGA
>NW_020448097.1:710694-770377 GCF_003343035.1 Apteryx rowi | reverse complement strand
GATACACCAGAGGGCTGTGCTGCCCTTCAGAGAGACCTGGACAGGCTGGAGAGGTGGGCGGAGAGGAACCTCCTGAAGTTCAACAAAGGCAAGTGCAGGGTCCTGCACCTGGGGAGGAATAACGCCAGTCACCAGTACAGGTTGGGGGCTGACCTGCTGGAAAGCAGCTCTGCTGAGAAGGACCTGGGAGTGCTGGCGGACACCAAGTTGACCATGAGGCAGCAATGTGCCTTGTGGCCAAGAAGGCCAATGGTATCCTGGGGTGCATTAGGAAGAGTGTTGCCAGCAGGTCCAGGGAGGTGATTCTCCCCCTCTACTCAGCCCTGGTGAGGCCACATCTGGAGTACTGTGTCCAGTTCTGGGCTCCCCAGTACAAGAGGGATGTGGCACTACTGGAGCAAGTCCAGCGAAGGGCTACAAAGATGATTAGGGGACTGGAACATCTCTCTTATGAGGAAAGACTGAGAGAGCTTGGCCTTTTTAGCTTGGAGAAAAGAAGGCTGAGAGGGGATCTTATCAGTGTGTACAAGTATCTGAAGGGAGGGTGTCGAGAGGATGGGGCCAGACTCTTTTCAGTGGTGCCCAGCGACAGGACGCGAGGCAACGGGCACAAACTGAAACACAGACACTTCCATCTGAACATGAGGAAATACTTTTTCACTTTGAGGGTGACAGAGCACTGGAACAGGTTGCCCAGAAAGGTTGTGGAGTCTCCTTCTCTGGAGATATTCAAAACACACCTGGATGCAATCCTGTGCAATGTGACCCTGTTTGAGCAGGGGGTTGGACTAGATGATCTCCAGAGGTCCCTTCCAACCTCAGCGATTCTGTGATTCTGTGATTCTGTGATTCTGTTGTGTACTGATGCAAGGTGCTTGGTGTGTTGATGAGATCGCACAACTAAAACCCAAGAGACAATCTGTTTCTGATAATCTCCCTCAGGGATTATCTGAGTTGTTTGTCCAGGATAACTTTCCTCAAATTATCTGAACCTCCTGGGCTACAGAACAGTGGTGACCACTTCATAAGGATATAAAACAACAAGTCCATCTTTTCTGGCAGACTCTGAGAGCACAGACATGAAACAAAATTATAAATGATATAAATTGTGGTTTTTGGATGAAACTTCGGAAAAGTTCCCATTTGCATTTGTGAAAAAGGACAGAACGGCTCCTGTGATAGGCAAAGAGATCCATTCAGTTTAATCAGCTCTGTCCATGGTGCTGATTTCTTTTTAACAAGATTAATTAGCATTAAAACATCATTAGGTGGACATAATGAATATTATGTTAATTCAAACCTACCTAAATGTCTGGGATCCTTTATAGTTTGAGGGATCAAGAAATGTACAGCTAGTTTCAATTTGTACTTTGGCTTACAGAGTTATAGCTTTTTTTTTTTTTTTTGGTACTAAGTAGACCAATAACAGAGATATATTTACCTATGACTAACAGGATGGCAGGGTGAGTTTTTCTTTTTAAAACCTTCTGTGCTATTATTGCCTCTTTCTAACCACAACTGACATGGGATCAATTGCAATAGCATTGGGAAACATTAAGTCTGCACAGTTTTGATACAGGAAGTCATCAGCATTGTATCTACCTAGAATTGCAGGAACACATTAGTTTGGCACAGAGGTGAGCTTGAATTTGGCTAGATATGAGATTAAATCAACTAACTCATGAAGTGCTATGGGAACTTGAAAGGAAACTCAAATGGCTCATCCCCAAGTTCATAACTCTTCTTAAATTCAGTGCAGCAAGCAACACAAAGTTCATTTACTGATTATTTGCTCAAAGGAAAGACCATCATTAACTAATTCCTGCATCTGCCATTTCTCCTTTGGAGTCACTAATTCAAAACTGAACAATTTTATTTTTCCTAAGAAAGCTGATAGAAGATGCAGCTGTGAAACTCTGACAGCCATTTACTTTTTCCCATGTATTTATTCCTTAGGTTTATCAAAAAGAAAAAATCTTCTTTTTTTCCCCAAAAAGATTTTTCTTTTTCATTTTTTTTTTTAACTAGACAAAAATCCAGAGATATCTTACCTGCCTGCTTTAGTGATGATCATCTCTGTCCCAATATCATGGAATCTTTTCCAGAGGTCAGCACATTGCAACTCTACCTGGATCTCTTCCATGGATGAAGGAGGAGGAGGCTGAGGACCTGAGCCACCAGATGTAAGGTCAGAATGGGAGCCAAATGAGCAGGATGTCCTTTCTGCCAGCACCTCTGTGTCTGACCCAGTGCTCTGCTCTGAGTCTGCAAGGCAAACACATGAGGTTAGACACTTCAGTTCTACCTGCTGCGAGTGAAAAAGGGAGGGAAGAAGAAAGCCAACAAGCGAAGCTCTAAAGAATGGTACAATGGCCTTTTATTATATATATTTTTAAGGTTTGTTGTGATTTATGACCTGATGTGGGGCTTTGGGTTTCCAACATGACATCTGGCATTTTTGTAAAGCTTTAGAAACAGCGGAAAAAAATACCCTCAACATAAAATATAAATAGCAGCAAACATCACCACAATGCTGGGAATGGAGCATAAAATGTAGATGAAAAAAATAGAAATGCAAAAAAATTAATTGAACCCATAGCTTCAAACCAAGATTAGAAGGGCTCACTGGAAAACTACATTCCATTTAATTGAACATCCTCCCACAGTACTATTGCAGAGTTGGTTATTTTAAACAACACAGTTTTTTCCATTTAATATCCTTGTCATCAAAAATAATGAGCATTTTTTATTTTGCTATTTGGCAGTACCACTTTGGAAATGTGTTTTATTTGCTCCTATAATATCTTTTTTGGAACAATGACATTTCCTTGGAAAATAATCATGCAGCTTTTGGTGAGGAAAATGCTCTAGGCTACTGAAGGACAAAAGGAGGAGATGGTAAACATATGTAATATGTTACCAAGGAAAGCAATTGAAGCAAACTACATAAAAGACCATATGAGACAATCACTCCTCTTTATGGTGGAGAAGAAGAGCAACGCTTGCACAGAAGATAAGCAAACAAACAAAAAAAGTGAGGTTGGACTAGATTAAAAGCCCAGCCTGGCACACTGAGTGAGATGATCATTTCTTTTGCCAAAAATATCTCATGTATTTGTTAGGCAGGTATGATACATATAAGGCCCTCACTCGTATGGTAGGGCTAGGTTGGAATTTTGCTAATAGTAGTGTTATTTTGTATCAGGACACATACCAACACTACATCAAAATAATTCACAATGCATTCTGCAAAGCACTGTATGTTTTGAATCTGATTTATAACAAATTGACATTGGTATTAACTACATGATTGACAGAGCAATAAATTGATGTGGAGCACTCAGTAAAAGGGATTAAGAAGAGCTCTGTAGATTTCAAAGATGGTACAGAAATAACACTTTGGAATGTACTCACTGATCACTTAAATACAGGCATCCCAATAAAGGGATAAAACATCTATTTATATATATTACCTGCACTTTACAAGAAAAAGAAAGAGAGATCTCTGTCTGCAGGAGAAACTTAGGGAGACAAAAAGCAGCAGTCTGTGTTAAAATGTGGTGAAACCACCCCAGCTAATATTCCTTCCATACCAGGGAAATGCCACAAACTCTTTAGTAACCATGAGGTCATGTGGGCTGGGTCTCAGATTTACATTTTTTCTGAGATACAGTATCTCCAAGAGCAGCTTGCACTCCAGTGCAGAGGGTGCTGGTTCAGAAAGGGCAGAAGGTAAAGACTGCCCACCTGCTGGACCTCTCGCTCCACTTCTTGCCACATGGAAATATTTCTGGAACTGCCTACTACAGCAGTAGCATTGACATAAGCCACTTGGCTGATAGTATATAAGGAACTTACAGACCTAAGTGTCATCAGGAAGCCTTTGTCTTCTAGGAGAGCCCTAGGTAAATACATCCTTGGATAGTGGACTCACTTGAACAGGACTTTCAGTAAACTTCTCCAATGATTTGGGCAATATGCCTGTACGCTGCAGGGATTCTGTAGGAAGGTACAGAGGTTTTGTCTGTATTGTTCCCAACCCAGTTTAGAATAGATGGTCCTTTATGGTGGTCTCGCACTGTTGTCCAGGTTGGCCTGAAGCTTTAATGGGTCTGTCCCTTTAAAGGTATAGCACAAACCTACCAACAGTGGGTTACATGGAGACAGTACTCCACCCAAACTTGATATCCTAGACACAAGCTGATTCAAGAAGATATGAAATGGCCTGCTGGGGATCTGTGACCACAAGACGGAGAGTGAGTCTGGGAGTACGGAGGGGCTGAGGCATTTGCTGCCTGCATCGGAAGCCCAGTGATGCAAGAACAAAGTGGTACCTACCTGCTTCCTCTGACTCAAATGATTCCTCCTAAGGAGGTTGGAGGAGGTGAGCTAGAGTATGGGTTACTTCACTTATGACACTTCTTTTCCTAGTGGCAGTTAATCATTTTATCCTTTAAGAAAAAACAAGACTATGCTTCACAAATCAGTGTAAGACCTTTTCACATGTCTACCCTTGAGCTGAACCATTAATCAGAAGGTTTGCATCTTCTTTGAGATTATAAGAAAGTGAAGGTAAACTACAGTGGAGGGTCTGAAGAAACTGGAAAAGCTTCTTTTGTGGAGTCCTCCTCCCTGAGTGAGATACTGAACTGCAGGTTTGCATAAAGAAAAAGTGTTTTAGGACACAAGACCTGTGCTTGGTTCAGGCACTCAGAAAATCTGTGGCTACATCCCCTGAAGCTATACAGTAAATGGCCAACAGATGGCACTTGGCTGGATATTGTCCCAGCATCATTCCTGCATTTCTTGGACAGCCTTTAACTCTAGGCATGTGGATGGACTCTTGGGGATCCCTGGAAATTGACTGGAATTGCATGCTACAGAAACTTACAGATCACAGGCTTAAGCCCCCTCTCACTGGTTTTATGCTGGGGTCACTCCACTGACTTCAACAGATTTTTTTTCTTTGACAATGACAGAAATGAAAGGAGAGCCACATCCTTGGATATAATTTGCCATGCTGGCACAAATCCCAGTTTCCAAAAGGAATTCAACAGTGGCTAGTTAGTGATATGCTAGTATCTACCCAACTATGCAGTACTACACAGGAGAAAAAAAAATCTTTGCTCAAGGAATTATTATTTTGTGCCCTGAAACGTGATCTATAATTACCCCAAATTAATGCTCAGAACAGCAAGCACCTCTCTTTCCTCCAACTTTGCAGATGAGAGAGGAGGGGTCACTAGTGTTGCTGCTCTTAGTTCAGTCTCAGTAGGCACTGAGATGGGTTTTTGTGTTTTCCTTAGCCTTTCCTGAGCTAAGTCCTCCTGAATAGTGTCATCTATTTAGATCCCCTGAGTTCATTCCAGATCCAGGAAATTCAGGGGAAGTTAAGTGCATCCGGTATATGAAAGAAAGCCCTAATGACATCAACCTCTATAAAACTGTGTGACTCTGAGCTACACTTCTCTATGTATGCAGGATTCTGGATTAATTGAGAGACAGAAGTCAACATCCTAAGTGAGCAACATACAGAGGGATGCAGAGTGAACCAGTGTTGGTATGCAGTAATTGATTGTGGAGGTTGGAATCTAGCACAGCTCAAGCTGCCCTGCTGCACTTAGCTGCTCACAATGAAATAAGACAGGAAGATCTGAGTTTCCTTCTGACATTCAGAACCTGTGAGGTCGGTTTTCTTCACGTGCCAGCTTCAGTGGTGTGCAACTCCACTAAATTCAAAGACATGACTTTCATTTTATGTTGCTGTAAGCAGAGGGGAATTAAAGAATAGTTTCTGAAGCTCCATCAGAATAGAACATGCTTGCAACCGCCCTTAAGTGCAGATTGTGTATGGTACTATGTATTGTGTCTGACTGAAGGATCAACAAAAAGATCTTCCTTCTGAGGAAGATGAACTTCCTATAGCTTCTTTTAGCTGCAAAGGGACAAGATAAGATTCCTTGCCTCTCCTTTAACAGATGCCTTATACATAGCCCACATACTGAATCCATGATCCAACTGCAGGGAAAAGGAGGGCCCCACACAGTGACTTCATTTCTGATTTAGGAGATCTTCTCTGACTACTACCACAGGAAGGCTGGTTCTCCGGTGCCATGTATAGTAATTAGGAGTTAGGTTGTAATCTGTGCCATTTTCTGCATACATTAGACAAATGGCAATGAAAACAGTTCCATAGTTCTCTCCTGCTGGGGCAGAATACAGTCCTTGAGAAAGAATACCCCAAAGCCAAGCTCTTCCATTGCTGGCAATTAGCAAAATTGGGAGTAGATGTAACTGAGGTTTCTAAAGCCACAGTATTCCACTCACTTTCATTTGGGACAATCTCAAGTCAAAATGTTCCTCATTGCTTTTATGGGCAACCATGGGCTTGTACCTTCTGATCTCACACACTTTTCTCTACAAGTTCCTTCCACTCTCATGTCTGTTCGAAGAATGGCCCTTCCTGCTGCCCTGTAGCTTAAGAGGTGAAAATCTTCTCCAGAGCTCCTGCTGACTACACAGTTTGTTTTAATCACTATTCCACTCCTGTTTTCCCCTTCTTGCAAATCTCTTCTAAAATCATCCGTTTCCTCTCTTGTTTGTTCCTCATGTTCTTTTTCTTCTCTGGTTTGGACCATTTCATTCCACTGTTCTATGAAGGGCTATGCAGCCAGAAGAAAACAGAGCTATTTTCTTCTGTGTGAAGGACCCTCTGACCACAGGGGAATGCGAATGCTCAACCCATCCAGAATAAGACAATCTCCCCAAAGAAGATAGTCATTCTCCCTGGAGAAAAATCCATAAAATGTTGTCCCCTGTTACAGGCAGCTTGGTGGACCAGCAGGCAGACCAAGTATTTTTGATTGTGGGAATTGGCCTAACATGCCAAAAAGAGACAAGAACCATTGTATTTCAAGGGCCTTTGAACTATCTACTGTAACACTACTGAAAAGTTCAGGGAGAAGATCCATGGCTTTTGGGAACATGCAAAAAAACTTTCCAAGACAAACCTGAAGCATAAATCTCTCTCATGATCACAGAAAAGGGGCTCTCCCCTTTCTATTACCCAGTTAGATGGCTTCCTATCATTTAAGGCTCTTGTTATCACACTTGCCACATACCCAGCTACTGCAGTCTGCAAATGAATTTGGCCTATAGCAAAGAAGTTTCTTAGCACTTCTAGCAATCTTTGAGGCTACCAACAAGATCACAGGGTCTCTTTTGAAGTCCCCAGGGATGTGCACTGGGGAGCACCATGGTTGGGGGCATCTGGCTGAGATTACAGAGGAAGATTAAACTAGTTCAGGTTTTGTTTTTTGTCATTTTTTTTGGCGGGGAGGTGGGGGGGTACATGCAACTTTCATGTTTAGTAGTTGTCTCTTAATACCTCTCCCATTCCTATTATCTCCAGATTCCCCTAGGAGTCCTCAGCTCATAATTTTTGATCTACAGATTCCCAGGCTTCCGGTTGGCAGATATGAAGGAAAACATTATTCTCACAAGCATGGTGACTCTGAGGTGTTCATCCCCACCAAGGGCCCCAAAGGATGGCCAATACCCACAGCTTGCTTCCTGCACCAATCCTATGTGCACTGGGATCACAGCCCTCTTATACACAACAGCAATCTGCTATTGCCTGCCTTCTTTCTACAGCTCAGCTACCCAGTATTCCTCGTGTACGTTCCCTGCTTTTTTATTGAACAGTCCCTGAAACTGGTACAAGAGATGTTAAAAGAAATGAATTTTCTAAGCAAATTCATCATGGTTCTTCAGCAGAATTTCCTCTGCAGTTGAGTCACAGCAGGAATACTGAGCTTTGTATTTATCCACTAAAACTGAAAGAGTTCAGCTTAGTCCTTGGCCACATCATGCAGCTCCTGCACTGGACAGGTGTTTTACTCCAAAGTATCAAAAAATGTAAAATACAGTAGTGAGAACAATGACAAAAACCTTACATACATAAAACACCACCTACCAGAGGAGCCCAAAGCACTTTACAAGACTTATTCTCTTTCTCTCTTTTTTTTTTTCCATATGTGTAGATATCTAATGTATATTCTGTCAGATTCCATTAGCATAAAGATTTTCTCTTGAGTGGAATGTGGCAGCTGTTAAAAGCTGTTAAGTTTTTTTTTCAACTTTATTTTTGCTTGCAAGGTTCATAACATTTAGTGAAACAGGTGGTCCTTCCCTCTCCCCCACTTGATTTGCTGGCAGTCAGGATCTGCAGACTACAAAAATGGTGCAAAAACCTAGACATGAACGGGCAGAGAATACTTGGGGGAGGCCACTTCTTTTTTTCAATCACCTCAGCTGAAATAAACACAGAGAGGAGTCCTTGCCTTTGCTGCCAAAAGTGGACAGATCTCATGGTTCTTTTTAGATTTCTGTTTTTCAGACTGGCTAATGCCACCCAGCAAAATCAGTAGCATGGGAGTAATCATATGAAAGTATGATATTACTGGAACCCCAGATACAAAATGTCACATCCCTAGGAAACTGAAGGAACAGAAACTCACTAAATCTGAACAATCTGGATTAGTGGAAGTTCATTTGACAGCAGTGTGGTGGCTGCTAGTGCAACTACTCCAGATACGCAGCGGGGTTTCCCCCTGATAACTAATATCTGGGCACAAGATAAAACAAGGCCCTCTGACTTCAGAATTACACAGGAAGTCCTACAATAGCAAGGGCAGCAGGAAGAGCAAAAGCGAAGCAGGTTAGAGTTCAGCAAACAGAGCCATTCAGTTTAACAGGGTTGCATTTTACACAGCTGATATGGCAATTGCCCTTGCTGCAGACAGAGGCATCTGAACACTTCCCAGCTGATTTTAACCACATGCACGTCACACACAACAAACAAAGGAAAGATAATTCTGCAGATGTCATTATGTATTGCCTTATGTCCCTAAACTGTTTTTCATTCATTTGCTTACCCTAGTATATTAAATGTGCTTTCTTCAAGCATTAGGCCCATTATCAACTATATGCAGCTAGAATGTATAATGTGTTTATTATTGATAATATTTTTAATACATTTGTAATCACAAGTTGCAACCAATATCTGGACCTCCTGGTCTGGGGACAGTACAAACCTATCCAAACCCAGAACTTCATCAACAGTAATGCTAGATTACAATCTCTGACAGCCTAAAGAGACAATCAGATAATTAATTTCCAGTCTAAGACCCATTTATACAATGAAAGCAGGACAAATGGCATTAATATGAACAGTACCCAAACAGACAAAACTGGAAGACAGATTTATCATCACAGTTTATAGATGGGAAACTGCAGTATAGACAAATGAAGTGACCTGATGCGGTCACAAGAGAAATCTGTGAAAGAATTAAGCTGATTCTCAGATGAAGAATTTCTCTGTCACTTTTACCCCAAATACTTCTTCATCCTCCTAAATCACAATTTAAAAGGTGCTTTTATAAGATGACTTGAACCAGCAGAGCTTGTGAAATACACTCAAGATAGTCACTACCCTTACCAACAATACCAAAACACAGACTAAGCACAAGTCCTAAAGCGTATGGCATGGAATGATCACACATATATATCTACATGGCAAACATGACTAGTAGGAGAACATAAAAGCAAACACAAAGACAAAAAAACAGTGGCTTTGGCTCTAAATGCAAGTCTTGCATCAACTTGAATGTTCACTGCCAAGAAGTGACTGTCTCTGCCCTGGCTTATTCCATATAAGACTTAACAAAGGGATACAAGCCCCAGCAAAGAAAAAATTTGCCTTGATTCACTGGTATGCTCCAGCTGCTCTACTCCACTCCAGCAATGCAAAACAGCTGTAAACCTGGTTTAACCAGCAGTTATATTTGGTTTATGGCTTCTCAGTATTGGCAAAGAGGTACAAAGCAGCTGGAGTTTACTAGTATACTTAGCCCCAGGGGTTTACCCCCCAAAAGCTCACTTTCATTCCAGTCAGGAAAAAGAATATCAGTCAGAGTTAAACTTTAAAGTGATTTTTAATCTCATGATCTATTGTCTTTTTTAAGAGTATGAAGATAAAGGAAACTTACACATTTTGCTCACATATAGTTTAGGTCCAGATATTCAAGAGACCAACTCCGGTTTCAAGCTGCATAATCTAAAAATGGAGACGCTGACTGTCGGGCCCTGAAGTCATCCCTGGCAAATACAAAGTCTTATTACAAATTCTTATTACAGAAGCTTAAGCTAGGTGACCAAGACTGTTCTGAATAGTGTCACAGCACAGGATTTATTCATAGCCTTCATTTATACCCAATACAACTAAATTCTCTCAGGAAAACTGCCCACGATGCTTCAGACTATCCATCACAAACAAAAATATCCCACTGTTTCAATGTTAATCAAATGTCTATTATATAAACTCTCCTATCTCTGGATTTAGGTAGCTTGTTTGCTTAGAAGTATTTTATAAGCATAACTTTTCACCCAGCAAAGGTTTTTGGCAATCATTTTTCAGGAGAACAAATCCCAGTGAAGCAAGAAAACTTGGACTTAATGTTTGATGTTGCTGAGTATCATTGACTTCCAGGAAACAAAATAGCTCGAGTCTTCAGTATCTCAGACTAGTTTTGAGGAAAATACAATTTACTATCTCAGTATAGAAAAACCAAGAGATTCCTTAAAGTCCCTATAGAGATCCTCTGTGGCTGTCACTCAGCATTGTCTTTTGACAAGAAATCACCAGCACAGCTTCACAAAAGACTGCTCAGTAGCAAATTTTTAGAAAGCCCATACCTAAAATGGAAAAGGGAATAAAGAAAGCATGCAAAAAATAAAGATTCAGTTAAATCATCAGATTAAAAAAAAGAACATCAAATCAAATAAAATGCAGAAGAACAGAGAGAATGGTAGCTTTACAAAATATAAGAAGTACTAGCGAGAAAGTGGGATGTTATTAAAAGAAGAGGGAGGTGAAACCGATGACAACTTTAATCTGGCCAAGATCTTGAACTGCACAGACTACAAAGAATTTGTTTGGCCAATGTCCAAGAGTTTGTATAAAATTAAAGAGTGGAAACAAACTTGAAAGTTAGGGAAAACTAAAAAAAAAAAAAAGAGAGAGAGAGACCAGGCATTAGATGTGTTAGATGCTGTAGCCTGTAAACATAGAGTCATTATTCTTATAAATAAAAAAATACAACAAGTATTTAGAGACCAACCTAAACCAAAATGTTGGCTCTAGATAACCACAAATTGTGCAGAAGTTTGAAACTAGATCCCAGCTCTGCAGCAGGCCCTTCCTTGGTCGGAACATGCACAAATCCTGGGACAGTCTGTTTCTGGATTCTGCGGCTTGGACTTCTCTCTACTAGCCAGAAAAAAAATCACTTGCAGAAAGAGAAAAAAACATAGTCATCTCAGGGCACTATAAGCACACAGGATTCATGTTGCAGATGTGTCTGTTCTCTCTGAGATCAGTTTGAAATTCCTGAGAAATTTAAAATGATGTGAAGTCCACATAATATTACTGTCCTTTTGTAGGTATGAACACATTTCAAGCAAACAAAGACTAACAGTCTAAATGTTTGCAAATTGAAGATATTTGTTGGCCTGCAAACCACAGAGAAAGAGACATTACATATGTTTCCCTATGCCATGGTGGTTATCATGGCAGCAGTATCAGGGAGCCAGCTGGCAGCTTAATAATGAAAAATGTCTAATCTTTTCCTGAGCTCTTGGCACCACTGTCATATGGCAGTGAGTTCCACAGGGTAATCATGCATAAAGGAAACAGTCATTTCTTCACATAAAAATGCATTGCCTTCTTAGTTTGAATGTCCATTTGCTGCTTTGTTGCAACAAGATAAACAACCACCTATGTATCACTCATGTTTCCATTCTAAACAAAACAATTCTAAAGGAACTCATTAGGAAATTTCCATGGGAATAGTTTTACAAGAAAAGTTCAACACCTATCAACCTGAAATTTTGAGTTAAAATTTTTCATTTTGTTCACAATCTATGATTTTCCCTTGGGAAAAAAATATTTCATGCTCAGACTGGTTCTGCTGAACAGATCTGAATTGTTTGGGCTTATAACAAATCATTCGACAAATCATTAAACTACATTTTTTCATCCACATGCTGCTTTATCCAAGCTGTTGTTTGGACAACTACACCCCACCTCTTTTCTGAACCAGACTTGTTAGAAGACTATCTCCCCAATGAAATTCTGATTGCCCTCTATCTAGACTTCTTGACTATAATCAATAACCGTTCAGACTTTATTCATAACAAAGTTCTTCCATAACTCTGATCATTTTCACTGCCTTTCTGAATCTATTTTTACTACAGACACACAACACATACACACACACACAAATACATGTATGAGATTGGATTCTTAAAAATGTATTTGGTTTTTAAATAATGGTCTGCCGCTGGCTCACCTAGCAAAAATTATGATATTTTCAATAATACTTTCCATCCTGATACTTCTTGCAGCCTAACATTCTCTTTGCAGTTTTGATCACCTCTGCACAGTGACCAGATGTTTTTACTCAACCATTCACAATGAGCCTGGGGTATTTTTCACAAGTGATAAACATATCCTTCCTTTCATTTGCTTCACATGCAACTGTCTTGCAACCAGACCAACTTTCACACTTCACTCTATGTAACAAAGCCTGAACAGAGTGCTGATTTTTTAAATTCCCATGTTTCAAGACCCAGCAAGGAACATAAAAAATTCCTTTTCAAAATAAGTGACAAAACAGGGAATGGAGTTGGCACAGTTACATGAGAGGCAGAACCATGACAGAGACTGAATAGGTTACAGTACTGCATGACAAGAGTAAGGAACACAGGACTGGAAAGGATGTGTTAGGCCTTTGATCCAGCCTGTGCTATAAAAGGCAACTATGTCACATAAGAAAAAAAAATTAATTTGAAAGGACATATCAGAAGCACATGCCAAGCCATAAATGGAATCTCCCCCTCAGTCCAAGTGTAACCAAGAAAGTACCTCATACAAATTTGAAATCAAGCAGTTATCTGAATAACTTTAAAATTATGAGAGACCTTGCAAAAGTGAACAATGCTTATGAGAATAAGGATATCCACAGAAAGCAGTAAAGTTGTAAAAGCTTCGAAGTTGCAAAAGCTGATGTTTCATTTCACATCCAAGGAGTGGTACCAGGCACTGGTGCTTAAGAACATCTTAATAATTAAACCACTGCAGGGATGAGCTGAAAGACAGATGTAGGCAGCACATCAACAGCAACTGTAGTTAATAGAAGACAGGGAAGGGGATGCTGAAAGACACCTAAGGGTAAGAGAGGACAGGTGAGTGGGCTTCCATATTATGTAATAAAATGAGTCAAAATAACCCCTTGAAATTCTGGACAGCATGTACAGAGACAGTACTTCAATGAGAGCCAGGCTGTGACTGCATTTAGCAACCAAGATGTGAGGAAACCCTGTGCTAGCAACTCCTGCTGCAAATGCAGCAGAGGAAGGAGGCTCCAAGTTACTTTCCCCCTCAACAAAGCAGAGAGACAGGAAGAAGAAGGGACAGGGGACAGATGAACATGAGTTTCATGCCCGTGCTCAGCGTGCTAGGCAGTCCTGCTGAGACGGCACAACTGCACATATAAGCTGTTCCCCTACGGAGGGGCAGGGAGGCCAGGAATGAGATCATGTCCAACTCTTGGCCCACCCCAACTCCACCTCATCAAGATTTCAGAGGCAAAGGAGAGGAAGGAACTTAAACTTTGCTTCTTGCATTGCTGAAGAAGCAGGACTGCAAGGAGAAGAGAACAGAGATCATGATTTCATGGGTTACACTCTCCCTCCTGAGCTCCTTGGGAAGTAGCACAAAAACACGTTGCCCTTGCTCAGAGGCGATTGTTGTCTCCCAGTCAAGCCTTCTGCAGGCAACTATCCTCCACAAAACACAGGAGACAATGTGGACAGAACACTGTATGCCTTTTGAGCATTTTGGTCATAAAGATATTGAAAAATGGCAAGAGTTAAGAACAGAGGCAGAACATGTTTTAGAGACTAAATGAACTCATTTTCAGGGAAAACAATTTAAGAAAATAAATTTCCACTGTAATGCTCAGTTATATAAGATTACTATGCACGAACAATAAAAGCACAGAATACCAAAGGAGCAAAGTTAGATCAATACTTTTTTTAAGAGTCTAAAAGCATATTCAATGTGTGCACCTAATTCAGACTAGGAGAGTGCTTTTGAAGCCAATTTCCTCATTATCCCCAGACACTAATCTTCAGTTCACATCATGGAAGGATCTTGATGCACTTGAAATTAGTTCCCTCCGGATGAAACTAAACTAAAAGATGCACTCCAGGAGCACCTGAAGCATCAAATGATAATGCGTGTGCAGTCCACAGAATCGAGTTAGGAATAGTATAAAGCAACCCTCCCCGAAAGTCAGATAGTGTGGACATCAGGTCTCAAACTCCAATCATTTCATCCTACTGCTTTGCTCCTATCAGGCTGCATGACTTGTTAATGCAGACACTGCCAGCAACTGATTCATGTAAAGGATTAATATTCTAAGTTCCTACAGCTGCCATGTACTTCCATAGAGAAACAGCAGCACAAAACTGGTGTTTAAGACAGGAGAATGAGTCTCAATTCATATATTCTTTCCTTCTTCTTTAACATCCTTGATGCTTGGATGGGTATTTGTGGCTTGGCTTTTTCTCTATTCTTTTACTAACTCTCTTCAGCTCAAGCTTCCAAAGTCACATCCTGACATGCTCTGCCAACCACAATCTCACACATCAAAATCCCTACATGTGATCACACACACATATTCCTGGAAGTGCACACTGGTGTACTTTGTTGACTTCCACTGAGCCACCTTGATTTATGCCTACCAAAGTTATGGTCCTGAGTGTAATAACACCTATACTGCACAGTTGTCCTACATGTGTATGTACTATTATTCAACCAACAGATGCGCCAACATGCATACGCACACATATTCCAACATCTGGCAATCACAAGCTAGCTGTAATAACTCCATGAGCTTCATTCATCTTTACAAAATTCACAAACACTTTATCTATACATGCACTGAAGAGATGCATAACCTCTTCCACTTCACTGAAAGAAATGTGCTCTAAACCTGACATTCACAGTCACAGATGCAGAAATACAACCAATCACTTGCACTTAGTCTTAAAGCACACATTTCATTCTTCTTGAAAAACAGGGCATGAATGGCCCTTGACTTAAACCTTTCACAGTTGTTGCACATATATCCAGATATACACCTCTTCATTTATTTCTTAGTACCTGTACATATGCCTAGATGCCCTTACCTGTTATGAGGCTCACTTGCACACTTTCTTGCTAGCAGACTTGCCGGAATAAAATGGACAAAAGCAAGTGAAGAATCAGTCCAAGCATCCAAATCAGTTAACTCAAAACCATCCCACTGTTTAACACTAAAATTGATACTTGTGTAATTCAGCATTTCTGGATGCTGGAAATTTCTAGCCTCTTTTACTTTGTATCTCTGATCTAAATCTAATCATGACGATCTGCTCAAGGAGAACCTGGGCAAAAACTCTGGATATTCTGATAGTTTGTATTTGGCATTTTATAAAAAATACTTTAATTCAGAATGCTTGTTCCTGCTTAGCTCTCAGTGAGCACTAGGAAGAGTGGAATGCCCCATTGTGATGTTCTCAACAAACTCTAAGTTATAGCAAAATATGCTTGAAAGTATACAGTCTGGCAGCACTGAAGTCGGTTAGAAAGGTCACAGGTTTGCCTGATTACCCTTCCACCGATGTCAATACATAATAACCTATTGGCTTCTGTGACCTCAGGTAATATCCTTTATGGATGTTAAAAGAGGGGTAGTAATTTTCTGTGTGTATGAATATCCACACATTTTAAAACATTCAGAACTAGACTATTCTATAACCCATTCTTTTAAAATCTTTAAAAGCATGTGCTATACTTGGAAAATTATATGCATATTTTTAGTTTATTGAGTTTTTTTCTGACCATCTTCTCTCTGAAAGAGTTTTTTTTAACAGGGGGAAGAATGGCTTGCTGTATCTTACTGCAAATCAGAAGAAGAAATACAGGGAATTTTACTGAATTTTTTTAGAACTTCTAGTTAGAAAATGAGCATGAAATTTTTCATGTGGAAAGGAAATTACAGATTTCTCAGAATTTTTCAATCTCAGCTACTGGTAGGAATACAAATATTCCATATATTTTTGAAGATGAAAACAACAAGATTTTCCATCACCATTAATTTCTGCTTTAGCCTTCAGGATTTGAGTTTAAAATAAAGATGTTGCCAGATCTCAGGTGTGCAAAAATCCCTGATAGCTAAATGAATATACTCCAATGTAACAGTAACTTCCCAAGATCCTTGGCATCTTGGAATATCATCTCTGAATGATGTGATTTTTTCCACTTACTTCACTGTGTTGTTAACTACGAAATCTAAGGGTAAACGTAGTGATAATATCATTAACCAATTCATTCAAAAACAGACACCCAGATAATGCATTTAATTCCCAGACTCCTTATGCCTTTTAAAAATTCTCATTCAACCTCGCTGTTGTTCAGCATTAGAGCTTGCACACTGAGAAACTCTAATTGCACTTAGAGGTTTCCCTCAGAAACAACTATGGCACAGGAAAAATTGATAGTGTGCAACAGCATAAAGCACATGGACTAGAAAGTCAGACTAATTCACCCTAGAGCCCAAAGATGGAAAGACACTTATGAACACCAATACACCATGAATCCAGGTGTATACCAATCCTACCAGTGCTTGTCATCATTTAGCATATTCCACAAGACAGGTCTTAATGAAGAAAACACACAGTTTTGTGATATACAGATGTTCCCTCACATCCTTCCCAGATACTGCTGCAAATTTATCTTACTAGTCAGCTCAAAGGCCTCTCAGAAGAGCAATGAGGCAAAAGTTTTAACTATCAGAGTGTCTTCATGATGAGTAAAGTACAGAAGCAGCCAGTTAGTGCAGCCCTTATCAGGCCTGTAAACAGTTTATTAGTCATTTTATTTATTATCTCGGGTGCTTTTCTCCATCCTCCCACGCTCTCATTGTTGCTGTAATGCTGTTGTCTGTGGCTCAGAATTTCCTTTTAGCCCTTCACATCCAACAGCATGCAGTGGTCAAAGAGAAGCACTAAGCTAATAAGAGATCTGCCAGCTCTCATGGGGGAAAGAGGAGGAAAAGACAGTTTCAGAATAATGTACTTTCCTCCCCGTCTCTTCACCTTCCCTTCAATCATACTTCTGTCACCTTCTTCTTGTGTGGCAAATTTGATGTGAAAAGCAGCCCAAGCTCATCTCTAACACTGCTGAGCTTGACCATGTGGCTACAGGAGGAGGCAGCAATTTCCTTTCTTAGGGCAGCAGTGAAGCCCCACAGTGATGCTTCAAAGGGACTCGGTGACCCACCCCTTCCTGCCTGGAGCCCAGCAGGGGCTGAGGAGCAGCTGGGCTGCTCTTCAGTGAAATGCATTATGGACAGCAGGGAAAGAGAGGAAGGAAAGAAAACAAGGATAAAACAGAAGTTAAACATGCAGAGTAAGCAAGGAGAAGGAAGAGGTTGGGGATTAGGACAGCTTACTGGAATTGTCTTCTTGGTATCTAATGCTGTAGTGCTTAAAGAGAGGACAGTCCCTCTAGGCAGACCTCTGGAGCAGCTGAGAAGTATTACAACCCTTTATCTTATACGGCCTCATGAAATGCCTCATAGATGGGGCAGCAGAAGAAAAGGCAGTAAACCAGGCTAACATCCTAAACACCAACTCATTCTTTTTCTTCCTTTCCACAGTGCTTATCAGACAATTTTGCTTTCTGTTGCTGGCTACAGGCCTGATCCTGTTCAGATAAATCGGATCAGACGTTTTAACCCATTTCAGCAGCTTGCTTGCCTACTTGCATTTCATGTCAGAGGAATATATCAACATTATAGTGAAATGTGGGACCACTTCAACAGGATTCACTTTGTTGTGTGCAAGACCCAGAATTCTGGCTCGTTCTGGGTTAAATCTTACAGCATTTAGGTGTAAAGAAAGCCATACTAAGTTTCTCCCATCTGCAGCTTCCTTCTCCCAGCTCTTCCAAGCAGACAGCATGCAACACCACTCCTCACTAAGAACAAGGTATGGTTGCAGCAGGTTCTACTGAGGCACAGCTGAAAACAAAATAAAAGTGTCTGGCTGAAATTAAATGGCTATTTTCTTGGCTGAATCTCAAGCTGTCTTGCAAAATGCCAGTTCTGCAGCCACGGATATCTTTTTACTACTAAAACAAGTGAGGATATTTACAGAAAGGTAAATTAATGCACTTTGGTTATATGGCTACAAAATCCTACTAGAAAATAGGAGTAAAGAATTCTCACCCATAATGCCACAAAGCAAACCCAGTATTACATCCCTACTTGTCTGTGACTTTCTCTGCAACTAGGGTAAAACCCACACAACCCCATTACATCAAGTATTTTACAGAAAGATAGCTAACTTGCATTGTCTTATCTTACTGTAAAAATGTGCCTTTCTTGCTGGGAAGATACAGCCAGAGAATAACAGATTCCTTTGGTTACTGAGTGGGATGAATGGAGAAGGTCACATCTGTAAGACATACTTTGTCTAATCTCTAGTGCTTCTAAATCTGCAGAGGCATCTCCACATGGATTTATAGGCTGTTCATGCTTTTGGATTATTTAGGTAGCAAGCATGATGCAGTTTTTGTTTTTTTCTTAAATAAAGGATGCCTTATATTAACTGGCAGTCAAAAAAATTCAGTATGACCCTTCAGCACAGAAAAGCCCTTGGAGCACAAAGTGAGTGTCCTGTGCAGGACACCGTTATTGCTGGGGCAACCGATGCTGTCCCATGCATCTCCATCCCCCTGCCCCACACATCCACCCTCATGCGCCCCAAAATTACACCACTCAGGTCCTTCAAGCAGCAGGCTGCCATGCAGTATTCCCCTCCCCTAAAGGACAACAGGTGGCAGAGGGCTCCCCACCACAACTCACAGCCTGTCCTCCTCAGGGAAACCTGAGCCACAGCAGTCCCCTCCTTCAGGAAGGACTGGGACAAAGAGGGCCCCCTCATCCAAGAGAAGACAAAGTAGTGTGGGGCACCACATTCCCTTTCCACATTATGCAGCAGCGACTGGGCATTTGCTCTCCACCTCTGAATGTGGCATCATGCTGTTCCCATGCTACCATGCACCTAAACAAATTGTACAACAATAAATGTGGTCAGCTAAACACAGAGAAAGAAAAAGGGAATGTATACCGGAGAGTGCCACAAGACAGCTGCTCCTGCCATTCAGCGAAGGCACTGTTTATTTGCTGTTTTGCAAGGCTCTCCCTTCTTTATGAAACTGGTACAACTCAAACTTCAAAGCTCTTCTCCACAGACCAGACAGTCCAAACAAAGCTTTGTTTGGAGATGCACCACAAGCCATTTCCCCAGCAACAGTACACCTCCACCCTGACCTCCAGTAAGTGTCACCATCCTATCTAGGAGCTACCATGGGAAAACATTGTCTGATTGGGAGATAATATATTAGAAGTTCATCCTTAGAGATAAATACTCCAGAGCTTACCTCTGACATACTTTATCTATTCTGCCTCATAAAATATTCTTCATTTGACAGGCCAGAGATTCAAACACTGTAAAAAGGCTGGTGTGAACAGCTTTCTGTAGGTTTCACATCTGCTATGAAGCAATTTTGGCCCTGTTAGGAGCTCTTATATGAGGCTCTACCTGGAACCAGGTAATCATTACACTGAACCCAGGCGAAGCACACAGAAAGAGCATCCTGGCTTGAGAGGGCAAGAGTGAGTGGCCAACTTGTGAAGTAGGAGGAGAAACAGATTCATCAGACTCATCTCAAACAGGCCCCACTGTGCATCCATGAAATGGGGATAATTCTTATTCCTCTTGAACTGGGTTTGATCTGTAACTCATGAGCTGTGTCCTAAGGCATCCAGAACCTGCTAGGGCTGACATTACACCCTCAAAACCAAGACTAGGTTTCTGGAAAGAGACTGACTGAACCAAAGCTGACATTTTAAGAGCCTACCAAACCTGATCTTCCATTCTCTGTACATAACAGACAGCATCATTTCCAAGTCCAAATGCTTTGTTTGTCACACCCCTAACCTTAAAGAGATACTGTACACATACAAACAAAACACCTCCGAAAACATTCCCACGTTTATGATGCAAAATTATACTAATAATTACTGCAGAAACATTACACTCACTTTTTACACGTATTTACATTTTTGTCAAACTCAGGAGGAAGGAAAGAGTAGCCAGCCTTGAAGCCAAAATATTTATACTTACCTCTACTTTGATTTAACTCTTAAGGCAAAACAGACAGCAGAGCAGGAGGTAAGAAGTATGCTGCTACTCTTTACACGAACAGGCCAGTACCACATTTTGTGGTGCTTCATTTGTAAGCATGAATTTACTAGTAGAAAATAGGGGGCATCAAATTTTTAGTTTCCATTCCTGAGTCTAAAAGAACATGGTGGTCTAGCATTTAACATCAAAATGACCAAACATAATGAAGTCCTATTTAGACTGCTAGTTAAGACTTCAAGGGAAGCCTCTAGGTGCATAAAAATCTCAGCTCTGCCATATAACAGTGGTAGAAGAGTAAAGAAAAGTCATGCACGGGTCAGCTTGCAAGGGGTGATGCAGAGTACTAACCGTTATTCAACAGCTCATTCTGGAAGACTGCATGAAAACAGAATGGGACTGAACTTTGCTAGGATAGCCACCTTACTCCTATTTCCAAGTCTGCCAGGTGCCCATCCTGTCTGAGATACATGATGAGCAGCTACCCAGAGATTGCTCCTCCCTAGAGGTATGAGACCCTGGCTCGTAAGAAGAGATGGAGCTTCCTCTAGTTTCTTGTTTAACACACTACTCTACAGGGCTCTGAGCAGTCCTTTCTCTCCGGCTTTGCTTCTTAAAAACCACACACAGCCAGTAGCCTTTCTCTGTGTCATGAAACTGAATCAAGCATGAACAAAACCTGTACCTTTTTATGATAAATTTATAAAATTTGTCAATACTCACATTCCTAAGATTTGTCAGTATAGGCATCTTGTCTACTGTAAAATCATTTTGGGGGGGACTTGGCACAGTCTTGCAACAGTTGTATTTATTTAAAACACTATTGCAAGGATAAACTTCCCATCTTGTCACCTGATCCCTCTGCTGTATCAAATCCCTCCACAGCCTCCCCTTTTTCCACTGCATCATACAAAAATGATACACCTTCTCCTTCCAGGGACCTGCTCAACCCTTTCTCTGCTCCCACCATCTCCACAGAAGCTACTGAAAGGCTCTCAATGCCAGCATTTATTCACAGCTTGCTACGGATCTTAGCAAATGCCTCTGTGCCTTCTCCTATGGCACTCTTCACACCCAGAAGGAAACTTCTACACAACCAGGTCATTATTCTCCTTCAAGCTTGCATACACCATAAAGATTTGAAGGCCTTGAGAACAGTCACAGCACTTTTGTGCTCACCATGAGCACTCATTGAATTAATCAGTGTCATCTAATGGGGAAAACATCCTGGCATAATGATGCCCATGTAATTACAGTGCTCCAGTTATCTCAGCAGTCTATGCAGCCACACTTAAATCAGAACAAGTGTGCCCTTTTTTGGTCTAGTTTAAGCCAATTGGGAATCATAAACACACATGCACACCAGCAACTTTGAGTGAAGGAGATCAACTGCAAAAAATACTTCACTTGGTCTCTTTAGTTGTCAGGTTGCATACAGTGATGCTGGGATCACACTGTAATGCACAGGCACCAGGGGGCAGGGCTGAGACTGAGCTTGTAAACTTTCACCCCGTATTTTTTGGCTTTATTGCCTGGTTTCCTGTAACATTCCACTGAAGTATGAAAACCAATATTTGCTTGAAGGAGAGAATTTATTTGAAAGATAATAATAATTGCTTAGTTGCCTCAATTAAGTCAAGAGGCACTCCACAGACCTCAGCATCCCTTTGTGGTTCACCCACTCTTGCTAGGGAGCAGGGCAAAAGCTCAAGAACTGACAGGGAATTAAGTAGTAACTCCAAACACGGAAATGTCAATGCAGTGAATACCACTTCTGCCTCATCCCCAAATACTGACCAACAAACACTCACCCACTGAATGTGTCCTGCAGACTGTCAGTACAGGAACTGTGCACTACCATTTCACACTTGTAGCAAGAGAGGCACAGCACAACTTCACAGGAACTCGAGTATGTGTACCTCCACTTATAAAATGTTTGTTTAATTGCTATATTGAGCTGCTGGAGTGGAGCAAAGCAGTCTTCATGCCACTTAGAGCCTGAGCCACTGTTTTTCTGATTTTATTATATGTCTTTGACAGTATCATTGCTATTTCACACTTTGTTTCTTGCACGATCCTTAGACTGTCTATGCACTCCTGTTGATTTACTGCATGTGGTTTCCTCTCATTTATTTAAGCACTCAAATACTACAGAGCTTTTTATTTCAAAGGTTTGCAAAGCACTCAAAAGAAACCCCCAGAAACGTACAGCTCTTAAGCAAAAATCACATTACAGTCCATACAAATCAGTCATACAGGCCAGCACAGTCTGTCTAAGAATGAACAGAGCTTTCAGGCTTTATAAGGCAGCATGGTTTACTTGGTAGTACAAACCACTAGAAAACAAAACCCTCTGTAGTAGCACAGGCTGCTTTAATTACTGCATGCAATTTAATGCAATTCCATCCAGAATTTGTTACAGAAAGCTATTACATTCTGGCTTCTTCAATAAGATCTAGCAATTTCTTACTTATTTTAGAACAAGGGTGGTTTGAGGGCCTTACAAAAGGGCCACACATGCCCAAGTGCAGAGACATACACATCTCCTTATACATGATGCTCTCAAGCCCCTGCCAGGACAGTTCCCTTGTGCTGTGTTAGAACCATCCTAGTGAAGTCCAAGCTGAGTCACACTTCCCAGAATTGCTCAGATCAAAGCCATTCCCTCGTACGGGCTATGATTAATCTGCACTTGCCACCTCACAAGTAACAGTAAATCCATTAACATTAACCAAAAGGCAGAAAGTCTTCCAGTATAAATGTGAAACCCTAGCACAGGAGGCAGAGTCAGGCTCCCTGACAGCACCTGAGGACTAACACTAGCATCAGCTTAACAGCTTTTGCATCTGCACATTTCAGTGAGGAAGGCATGTATGCAGAGCTTCCCCACATGTGAAAGGAAAAAGCCCAGACTCCGACTGGAAAGTGGCCTAAAAGCTTACTTTGGGGAGGATGAGCCCGGAAAGCAGATCCATCCACCCAGTCCATATCCCTTCACCCTGTTCCCCATTTCCTGGCCATAGACATCTGCCATGGCAGCAGCTGATGCTCTCCAAGGCTGTGTGCTACCTGAGCACTTAGCAAAGAAAACAGACACCTGAGGCACAGACCATTTCCTTGCTCTGCTCCTGGAGCCACAGGGTCCAGGAGGGGCCACTCCAGGAGGAACTCAGGTGAATTTAGGTCCCACTCAGTTGTTGTCTCAGGAAATGTAACCTTCCAAACTCCAAAGCTGAGAAGTCAATATTTTGATTTTTTTTTAATTGTTCTTTACAGGCATGGGACTCTCTGCTCTCAGGACTTTTTAAAGAAGCAAAGCACTATAGGAACAATAAGAGCAAGGAGGATACAAAGAAAAAGGATAGAAGCAGCAAGATGAAAAGGACCTAGAAGGGCATAGGGGGTGGCAGTAGATGAAGTGGTGTAACTATGGAGAGAAATGTAGTTTAAAGGAGGGAGAGAGAAAGACAGAAATAAAAAGCCAAAGACATACTGAAAAAGTAAAACAAAAAGATAAAACGTGCCCACACATACAGAACACTATTCAGTGACTGTAGACTTACTAACCAATAAATTGAATCACTGAAAACATTTTCCACTATGTGGCCCAGAAGCCAGTGCAAAGAGGAGCCATCTCTCCTGCCACAGTGAAGATGACAATATATTTTATTTACTAAAATTAAGGCTTTGACTTTAGGAATCCCCAGAAAATCAGCTGGCTCACATCCCCCCCCCAAACTCTTAAGACCAACCCTGAGTCTAGATGTTTTCAGAGGAAACAAGTAGAAACACTGCAGATTGCACAGCAGTAAGAAAGGGGAGAAAGCATGCAGAAAAGAAAATGGAAGAAAGTTAAAGAGATCAGTATAAGAAGAGATTAGGAGAAGAAAAACAAATCAAAAGCTATAACAATATAGCATTAAAAACAGGCAGGTCAGATAACAAAGCAAAATAAAGGCTTTAAAAAGACATTAGAAAGACATAAAAACATGAGAGACAAAAACATAAAGAGAAAATAGAGTATGCAAAATGAAAAACAAGCTGAAATTCAGAAATGAATCTGGCACTGCTAAACGGTTTGAACAATTTCTCTGTGTTCCCGAGGCATAATTTCTAAATTTTGGTGAGATGCCCACATTGCATCAAGCATACAACCACATAAAGCAACATATGCAGCTTTATGGAGGGAATGTATGACACCTCTCCAATATTGAGACTTAACCCAGAACTGTATTTCTTTGTGTGCATTTAGCTTCACGCAAAGTAATTCAAATCTTCTTCTCAATCACAACATTTACAACTATTGATTTCAGCGGCACGTCTCCTCATTTACAGTGATACTAGAGATTTCTAATCATTCTCCATTTTGCTCTCATTTTTCACAGTTACAGAGATAACAAACCAAGGGGGAATCAGCTCTCCAAAGTAATATATGGGAGAAAAGGTTTGGCATCTCCATCTCAAATTAATAGGTTCTTGCAGAGGATCTTGAAAAGGACCTAGTCAGATCTCAGAGAGCTAAAGTCAAGACATTCCTAACTACCCTGTGGAAGCCCAAGTAGATACGACTGTGATCAAGACTGAGATTATGGGTTTATATGAAGCGCATACAAAGAAAATGTGTAAGAGAACAGACAATAGCATGAAATTGTCATCATATCTTTTGGCCTCAGGCTGAGGTATGGCCTCAATCTTCTTTTCTCCATCAACAGAAGCCTCCAATATGTGAATCAGAGAGCACTCACAGGAACCCAGGGATGAAAACTGCTCAGCTGCCCTATCTTTTGCAGCTGTTAATCCAGAAGAGGAACAGAAAAAAAATTTTTTTTCCACAATCTTCGGTATTTCCCTGATAGTAGGGAGAGAGGGGATAGAGGTGCTTTATACAAAATTAACATGTAACAACCTAATTTATTGCAGTCCTCATTGTTTCTTTCCTCTTTCCTCACCCTCTGATATCTACTGGCTCAAAATCCTTCTCACAGCCTTAAAGTATTGAATACTGAATGTTTTCAAATTGCATTTATCAAGACTGCTGCACCTTTCACTTGCACTCCCTCACCCTCTGTGCCCAAAAAGAAACAAACGTGGGGAGCAATTCAAAAGAAATCCCTCTGGTTCCTGCTCAGGAGACCTTTGGCACCATGCTGGCACCCAGCACAAAACATAGATTGTGCTGGAAACAAGGAGATTGAGGGACTGCCTGAACAAGGCTTAGCCAAGGCCCATGGTCCTCAAATGCTAGTTTCTTCAGGACAAGTACAAAACCAAGGAGCTGGAGACATGGTACCTTTCCGGGCTGCATGGAAACCTTGACCCCAGCACACCTTCCTCCTGTGTCATACAGGTACTCTTGGTAGCAGAAACATTTAGAAGCCTTTGTAAAGCAGAGATTGTGACTTAAATATCCAGTGTTCCTAAAACAGTCTTCAATTCCAAGCATCAAAATTCAATACCAAAGCATGTAACTATGACCTGCAGCGGCCATGCCTACCCTGCATAGTCACCCATTCATAACCCAGAGTACCGAACTAACTGCAGAAGTCCTGCTCTTGCCTTGGGTGGAAATTGTGAGATGAATTCCCTGACATTTTATGTCTTTTTTGGCTTTTCATTAACCCTCGACAAGAATTCTGCAGGATCAAGTGGCATTTCTCCTGCGGTATTCCTCCTGCAGCCCAGAAGCTGGGTATGGGAGTGGATGGACCATCACACCAAGCTCATGTCATCCAACGAGACCAGAAGTTGGCAGGGCTGCCCACTGCCCAGCCACAGGTGTGTGTGTGCACATGTGCATGTGTATAAACAGGGAAGAAAAGAAGAGAGGACCATGCCAGTGGAGATGGATGGGATAATATAGGGATCAAAAAGGGAAATCAGCAGGAGAGGGCTAAAAGTGAGAGGGAACTCATGTGTCTAATATGCTGGGGTGACTCATAGGGCAGAACGATCTCATACATTTTTGCACAAATCTCCATGCACTTTCATATAATCCTGTCCATCCTTTTGGTCCTGTCTCAGGCTCTCAAATCCATCCTAAAGTATCTCCAGCTCCAAGCCCCCCTTGCAACTGACTGAGTGTTTCATCACTGGGCAATCTTCATCTTCTCTCCCCGGTTAACCATGCCCAGGTTAGCTTCAGTACTTCTTGACTCCACCTTGCCTGGCAACTCTGAGCTCTTGCTCCAGCATCAGTTCTCAGAGGGGCGAGGAAAAAGGGCACAAAACTAACAGAGGCTGCCAAAACCAAGTGTAGACTTCTGCTGCCATCAATTCATAAACTGATCCAGCCCAATGTAGAAGGCACAAGCCTGCCCATCCGGACATTGCCACTAAGAGAACCAGGGTGAACTGCATATAACATGAAAGCTATATTCCTACCTGCAGCAAAGGATCCACTGAGAAAAGGAAGACATAAAGAAGGCTGGGCATCCATGAAGACTAATTTATTCATACAAGATACCAGCATTTTTCATGTCTCTTTCTTGAGCCAAGAAGGTGAGAAGTAAAATGAGAAGGTGACAGTAACTGTAATGACTGAAGCTGGTCAAAAATGTTGATGGAAATGTTTCAGAAAATGCAATTTTATAAAAGTCTATCAAAGAGGTGTTATTATTGATGTCAAAATTGAAAATATGTCGAATTTCCTGTTTCATTTTGATGATTTCAAAGCCTCTTTGTTTTGATGAGGTAAAAATGTCAATATTCCCATGTCAATATCTTTTTTTTTTAATTTCTTGGGTATTTCCACTCATTAAAATGTTTTGTTCTGTATTGTATAGTGGTACACGGAACAGAAAAGCAAAGCAGATACTGAGCTGAGCTGTGAAGTAAGAAGGAAAGCTGGGATGATCCTGCAGGTGGAAAGAAAGGTGAGCAGCTCTTATTCACTTTCCACCAGCATGATTTTGCAGGTACCCTGCTCTGCTGCAGGCTCCATTTGGGTGTGGGAGGCTGTATGGCCATGTGCTGGTTACAGTGTAAAATGTCCTGAAAGAGGAGGAGTGCTCTGAAAAAACAACATAAAAATGGCAGCAAGGATGCCTGTGTTCCCTGCTCTTCAATCATTCCTAGATTAAGACTTTTAAATTTCTTAATTTACAAGCAAAGCAAATTTGGGGAGTTTTTTGGTTGTTGTTTCTTTGGGGGGTTTTTTGTTTTTTTTTTTTTAACCTTGCAAGCTGGCCTGGGACTTGAGAATTGAGCTGACCTCTTTCCAAGAGATTCCCGTCCACTGAAATAGATTTTGCATTTGCAACTGCAGCAACACCTCCCCTGATGCAAAGCAATCTAGCTTCTCTCATAACAGAGGCTCTGCTGAAGAAGTCATGAAAACACCTCTTTTTTTTAAAAGAAGCAGAAATCAGTCTAAGAAAAGAATCAGTCCTCCGCAAAATAGAGGTATTTGAACACAGTGCTCCTCTGATTACAGCAGATTTGTAATTTTAGCACAGGTTTTTGTTTATTTGTTTGCTTATTTGTGAAGGTACAATTTATAAGGAGCAGGTCTGACCTCTGACTAAGAATCACACTTAAATGGCCTTCATGGCATAACCACAGAAGTAAACAATGTTTTAGATAGTACTAACTCATTACTCTCTCATTCCATAAGGCTCTAAAAACCTGTATTGCAGCATTACCTTGAGATAAACAGATAGTACTCCCTGTAAGGTTACCCTAATATCATACAACATCTAAAGAAAAGTACTTTCATTGCCAGTAACAGTGCAAGCCAGTATTTTAGTGCCATTCAATGTTTTTTCTTCACAGAGTTCCTGAAGTAGTGAATCCAGCTCCTTAAAACTCCTCCTGTAGAGCAGGCAGCCATGAGCCAGCTGAAAGACGTCTGCAGCAATCTCCTGTCCTGCTCCCTTATTTTTGTTTGAGTTAGTGAGGGTTTTTTTTAGCATGAGATTTCAACGGAACTGAAAATATCTCACAGCACAAACTCTGCAGCATGCTGTGAGTAATTTACAGCTGCCAAAACCATCTAAATCAAATCCCATGAGGGATTCTTCTTTCTTCAACCCATGCACGTTAGAAAACAAAAATGGGCAGCCGCCATCCTCCTCCTGCTCCTCCTCTTTCACTGAGCAGATCCCTGCAGCTGCAACAATGTCATCAGAAGCTGCACTTACAGATTCCAGTGGAGAAGAAAGGCACAGTTTAGCAATGCAACACAAGCAGCTTGATTCATAACAACAGCTTCACCTTTTTTATTTTCTTACCAAAAAAAATGAGAAGGGAAGTTGGAGAATTTCAGAGGTAAACTCTGCGGTCTGAGTTCTCAGAATTGCACGGTATACTGGCTGTACAATTATTTGTATTCGTAGTTCATCTGACTGCATGCAAAGGCAATTCAGACCAAAACTAGAATTTAATGTCTGACCGGTGTTTTGCCTGTACAGTTTGTGCAATTGCATTAAATTAATCCAGGTTTTTAAGACAAACACTGAGAAATCTATAAAACACCATGCAAACTAAATATGCACACGCAGTGTTTCAGGTTTTTCCTCCAAAATTACCCACAGGCAGTTTTGAAAAATGTGTTCCTTAATTTATTGATTGAGGAAGTTGTTTCTAAGGAGGCTTTTTACACTCATTTTTCAATTTTCAACTTCCAAAGAGAATCCTCAGGACTATGTATGAATGCTAGTGTGTGTAAGGTGGGGAGTTCACCTTTCATAAAATGCTGGAGAACATCTGGATGAAAACCAATAAAAGAGACAAAGTATTGGATGAGGTTCTTGGTTACACAGAAGACAGGGAAAGCAACTACTAGCCAGGCTGACAAAATGCTCGTTGAGGTACATTACCAAATGAAAGAGCAACCCGAAGCAGAAAAGCAGCAAAAGGAGCAATGCCACAAGATGATTTCAGAAAGAAAAACCTAATTTCCAAAGGGCTTGGTGTAAATATTTCATGGTTTGCACACAAAAGTCAATCCCATTCTACCTCTCCCCACCCTATATAATCACTGCACTTCCTCAGGGCAAGTGAGCCCAAATGGAGCTCAATGCACAACCCGGGTCCCTATCGGGCCCTGCAGAAAAAGGTGGCAAGGAGAATAAACAGAGACGCTGCCAACAGATCCTACTCAGCTGCTGTGTAGTAGAAAAGAGACTGTGGGGACTCTGTGGAGAAGGTTCAAAGCAGTTCCCAGTGTTTCCTCTTCTCCATTTCTTCCACCCTGCTCCCCTACCACTGCTTGGCCTGACTGCTCACGCCAGGTGCTGAAGTCTGGAGTTAAGCCTCTGCACATTTTAGTTTCTTTACAGTAGTTATTCCAAAATTGCTTTTGCTCCTTATTAAAGGTCAATAAGGGTTATTTCTGTGAAGGCTGACAAAAAATATTCTGTTCTGAAAATCTGTATGGGCAATATGCTGCAGAGCCTGGCTATAGACTGCTAATTTCCTATTTTTCCAGCGTTTTATTGCTTTACATTGCTCTAGCTTGATTTTCTTTCACCTCTACTAGAGGATAGAATGTCTTGGCAAACTTAAGTAGTAATTCTGTTCTCCTTTTGCAGAGTAGCATGTGATAGTTCATGCACTTGCACACCTTACTTCCCACCAAGAGACTGCTGCAGCCGGGAGGGAGATACTGCAAAATACAAACGGATAGTGAGAGAAGCTGGCCAGTCTTCTTCATGAAATGATTCCCAAAACCAGGTCCTGTGGTCAGTCCAACAAGCTACTTAAAAAAAAAAAAAAAAAAAAAAAAAACTTCTGATTGTCTTCTGAGCCCCTCAAGCCAAAGAGAATTTTCTCCAGTGTTCTAGTACGGCTGCCTGCATGGGTTGTGGTATAAGTTCATATATTGGTAAGGTCCTATTCAGAGATATTTTCAGTGCACCAGAAAATGAAAAACAATTTAACAGAGAAGGAAAAAATTAGCAACATATTAGCTAAAACTGACTTCCAGTTTAGAGCCTCCAGCAAGCATTATCATAGTTAGTACAGAAAACCCTTCTAATTCAGGCTGAGTTTTGCTCTGTAATTCACTCTTACATAGTCAATGCAACCTGAATTTTGCCTTCCTGGTGCTTCCCTTATGTAGGAGTGGTTTTGCTCTGCAATATTTCCAACCCCATGTTTTTCATTTCATTTCATTTCATTTTATGATGACATTATTTTTCCTACCCTTTCCCACATAATTTTCCTTTTCTTCATTATGAATTTTTTTTCATCAAAACAATTCTGTGCATTTTAATTACAATGATTTTCCTGCCTCTCCTCCTTTTTCAGGATAGTAAACTGTACTTTCAAGAGAAGGGTTTTCTGCAGAACATCTCATGTATCCACCTCTCTCCATCATTAGTGCAGTCTAAGTAGGTTTTCTTCTTGCTTATATTAGTCTCTCATTGCCAGAAGGTTGCATGGATATAATATGTATTTGAAGAATTCATTTTTTGGCTTTAGAATGGCTTTATTAGAAAGAATTATTTAACCAATGTAACTAAGCAAGTCAATGTTAAGCTCTATAGGCAGCTCTCCAGGCTAGGTAAAGAGTGGATTCTTTCATTTTACCTTAAATCTGTTCCTTATTTTTCAACCAATCTCAAGAAATCTGTTTTAAACTGGAAAAAAAATGTTCATGCTGCTTTAAAACATATCAACTTTACAGAAATTCCTCTGCAAGGGGCTGTATACACAGAGACATTCAGGAAAATTATGCTGAACCAAATGAAGGTGTTAATTTAAGGTTGATTTGCTAAACTGCATTAAGCCACTTATGTGGAAACTGCTGTTGAGAACCAAGATGACCCTGGCCTGATTTTGCTTGCTTCACCTCTAAAGACTAGCTACCCAAGATTTCAGTGTAAATTAGTTAATCTGGTAAAAATTCATTCAGATTAACTTTCCAGCATATGCCTCTGTAAACTGCTTAGTTAATGTACTGCCTGTATCCCACTAAAATTCAAAAGATTTCAGGAGTTCCTGAGTAACTGTATGAATACCTAGCAACCATGTGAATGAAGTGAAACCATGAATAATAGGCTAAACATGCTGCTTTAACCATGACTGTTTAAAAGAGTCCTTCAATCCTGTCATTTCTTGTGGTATTTATACATATTTCCAACTTATTTCAGCAGATGGAAAGCCCGTTTGTCACATGACCTAAATGCACAGGACAGGGGCAGTAGGACAGGTCAAGCAAGAAAACTGCAAATGGTGGGCTGCAAAAACAATTCCTCTCCTCTGCAACCCACTCCCTGTCCAAGTCATGAATGTCCCAGCAAAGCAACATCAGAGAGGAAATTTCCTACAGAATTGCTAATTTTTCTGACAGGCCAGATGTGGCCCATGGACTCTATAAACTAATTACACACTCACTCCCATGTACCTAGTTCATTTGGGTGTGCAATATGCCTACATGTTTGCAGGAGGGAAGGCATCAGACCAGTCCAGTCACGCATCATCCTAAATCCACATCTAACTTGTGCTCCTACTGTCCGATATTCCTGATGTTTGGACATCTGAGTTTTCTGCTGATTTACTTTTTAATAGTTTTTGCTTTGTTTTCACTGTCTCTTACCACTCTTGTGTGAACAGAACCCTTGCATACTGAGTTGTCTATATACTGACAGTGTGTACAGAAAGAGTTGGGACAATATTCAAGTTTCAAAGTACTGGACACTTTGGGGGTGGCAGATTTAGGACTAACTTTGCAGCTTCCACTCAAGTGCTCTCCTGCCTGTGCAGTCTTGCACATTTGCACACTATTTCAAAGGAAGTCTGGGGCAAACTGTGAGTAATCTGAAATGTAGTGAAGCCTAAACACAGCAGAAATTCATTCCCCCTTTTGCAGCATTCTGCCTCATTCATTGTCCACTGTTACTCACTCTGGCAGACTTGCAACCTCTACATTTTTCTTAGTAATATAAGGTATTTCAGCCTCTTACACTATAAGTGCCTCTAGTGGCTAAGGAAGAGGAAAAAAGATTCTTGGTCATGCTCCCCTTTATGAATTATGTTTGTGTGTGTTGTGAAGAACACACGTTTCAGATTGATTTTAGGAAATGCTATTTTCTTAAGTGAAATAAGTGAATTTGGGCAGGATATATATCTGTTTCTAAGGACAAAGGGGAGCTTTGAGAACTGTTTTTCATGGAAGAGGACTGGGGAGTGTTTGTTTTTGTAAGGAGAGGAAAAAAATCTCAAAAAATCTGTTTTTCTATATTTCAGTGTTCTGTGCACATGTAAATGGATGTAGATTCATACACAGTGACACAAATCGAGCTCAAATCAAAGAATGGAAGAGATGATCTGGTACCATCCCCGTTTTCACTTTCTCTATTTCTTGCTTTCTCCTAGGAAAAAAGGAGAAAGTAGTTCTCCCTGCTGCTGCATCTTCCCAAGTTCTTTCCCAAAGCACGATCACCAGGTACAGAAACTGCATCGCTGGAGTCCACCCACTGCAACAGAGTGCTCACGAGGTCACACTGAGCCTAGAAAAACCTTCAATGAACTTGAGCCATTGGTAACTTTTACCAAATCTGAGTGGAACTAAAATATCCCTCTGCAAAATGTCCAGTTCTTGTTCCAAAACACATGCCTGCAGAAAAGAGGGAAATTTCATATTTTAGAACATGCAAACTGCCCACTTCATCCTCGCCTTGCCCCCACAAACAACTGAACCATTTTTACTCCAGTTTTGAAAAGTAAAGAAGGCCAAACCTGAGCAAAGAGCAGACACAGTGAACTGCAGGATGGTCATCTCAAGATTACAATAGAAACCTGATGCTACCCATTTAAGTGTTCAAATAACACGACATATCACACAGCAATGCGTCCATATTTTGAACCACTTTGTGTGGAAAAAGTCTGTTTTCTGTGTTTTATAATCGGTGCTCAAACTTCCTGTTGCACACACAAACACACACACACACAACTTTACACACCATGTATGGTACAGGACTCCCATGGATACCCAGTTCCTTCCTGTGACAATAATCCTGCACACAGTCCTAGAAAAGGTGTGCAAAAGAGTCTGTTATCCCAGGTGCCAAATTATTGCCATGCCTTGCTGCCACCCAGGGTAAGGAGCTGTTGGTCCTTGCTCTTGGGATGAGCCAGAATCTACATCTGGATATGGCTGGAAGGAACAGAAAGTGTGGAAAGGAGAGAATATCTGGTGGCCGAGAGGTTTAGGGGAGGGCATCCAGAGGAAGGCATCTGAATGCCCTGCTATGGCTCTGTCTCTACAGTAGGATCATTAGGTCTTCTCTACTTCATACTGCATATAGAAGTGGACTCCAAAAATGCTGCTGGAAATTGCTTTTTCATCCCTCTCTTTTCCCCTTTCAGGCTGACCTGAGCAAGCTGACTTCTATTTTAGTCTGTATCTAATAAGCTAAAGCACTGCAGAAGTACCTGGAGCCCTCAGTTCCTTTGTGATCTCTACTACATGCACCAGGAATTTTGTCCTTATATCTGTCTCACTGTTTTCTTGTGATCAGAAACTGTTACTAGAACCAAGAATTTACCTTCAGTCTCTATTTATTGCTTGGCAATTATCTTTTCTGTCTACACTGAGTAGTTGAAATTCTTCAGTCTCCACCTCTGCAGACTTTTGAATGTCAGAAATAATTTCCAAACAACAATTTTTTTATGAGGGACTGACCAGAAATGGATACGTATCCCCGAGATGGTTGCCAGTTGTAAGGTGTATGGTCCCTCTATTTCTTCCTTTTCTCTGTCATTTTCTTCTGACACTAACCCTGAGTAAAAATGGTTCCCTCCCATACATATTCAAATGTATGCACCCCCCAACTGCATTTCATCTGAGGCAGGTGGGAACAGCAAGACTAAGAAAAAATTCAAACCTGTGGAAATGACTTACTGTGCTGCTGGGCAGACATCAGGATCTCCTCCAGAGCTTGAGGAAGGAGACAAAACTTTGCCATGCAGTGTGGCTGACTCAGTAACTACCAACCCCAGGTCACAAATATGTGTGCAGGACCAAAGAATGAAAGCCATATGTCTGCATGAATGACAGAAGGACCAAGAGCTCACAGTCCAGAAGCAGCTGCAATTCTAGTGTTACAGCTAACTCTTAGTATGCACCAAAGCTTCCTGATAGCAGGTGTGACTGCTTGCTTCAAGATAATCAGTTCCATAAAAATAGTCTGCTGGAAGGAGGGGGCAGAAGATTAACACTTTCTCATGGGTAACAGTTTAAGAGGCAAATTCTGTTCTCAAGCCTGAGCTAAAACCAGGTTAGAATTGTCCGGGTATTTGTAGTTAGTAGTGACTCACTCCAATGTCCCAGTCCAGTTTGGATTTCAGAGAAAAAAAGGTAGGGATCTATAAGCACCAATAACATAAAAGAAACAATGGGAAAGGAGGTGATTCTGGCTAAGTTTTAAATGCTCTGAATGAATGAAGGGTAAATTAGCCAAAAACAGAGAGGAAGTCTGCATTAGAGTCTGCATCAGAGAATTTACAGACATAACATTCTTCACCAGAAGGCAACAATAAATATTTTCTGATAGCATATAAAACTGAGAATGCTGAATTAATAAGATCAGTGCACTCAGATACATTAATATAAATCCAAAATAACAATTACTTATGCCTGGGACTCAGAAGTAAGACTGCATCATGTAAGAATGATGAAGAACATTTATATTTATTAGTAACAGAGAAGGATGCTAGATAAATTCAGATCAGTCCCCTAGGAACAAGTATTTTCAGCTTGGCAGGCCATAATCACTTGTGCACAACAATTCTAAAAGACTTGGCTGAAGGCATCTCTGGCCTGCTGTGTTTGCCTCGAACGCGTCTTATAAATGCAGGGGAAGGCTAAAAGACTAGAATAGTGTCAGTATTAAGTGAATGGGATGAGAGGACAAACTCTGATGATGAGCCTGGTATCACTTCTAGGCAGAAGAATACAAAAGCTGGTAAGGGGTCCCATTCATAAAATAACAAGAATAAAGATACAAATAAAGCTGTATCACATGACTGTATACAATATAAATCTTGTTAAACAAACAAGGCACACTAAAGCAGGCAAATGCGAAGTTATATATTTAGGAGCAAAGAATGCAAGCCAAACCTACCAACTGAAGTTTTTATTTAAAACAGCAGTGTCTCTGAAAGGGGTTTGGGGTCACAGTGACAAGCAACACAATACAAACTGCCAGTGCCATGCTCTGGCAAACTCAAGTAACTATGTTTAAACTGGGGGAGTAGTAAGTGGAAGCTGAGGGAATTTTAATCCTGAATGCACTACCAGCGATACGAGTGCTGGAATACTGCATACAGTCCTGGGCACACATTTTCAAAAGGGTGTTTTAAAGCTGAAGAGAATAGAGACAAGAAAGACCAAAATTACTTCAGGGATGGAGGAAAACGCTTAGCTAAAGATTTGAGGAGCTCTGCCTGCTTCATATACCAAAGGAAGACAGGGTGAGTTTATTACAATGCAGGAATATGCTTACAGCATAGAACATGAAATATAAGAGAATTCTTTAATTTCCTGGAGGAAGGAATGATGAGAACCAATGCAGGAAGGTGAAACCCTTTTCTAAGGGAAAGAAGGCACATGTTCTTAAGGGCAGGGTGATAACACTTGGAATAAACTGCTGACGACAGTGGTGAAGTCTACAGCTTCCGAATTTTGAAATGAGGCCTACATATTTTTCTAGAAGATATTGAAAAGGTAACTGAGTGTGATGCTACACTCTGTGATACGTGGAAAGACAATGAGATGATCTAGTGCTCTCTTTGGTCCCTAAACTTTATATATGTAACTGCTATTACTTCTTATAATTAGAACGTAAGTGGATCTGCATGGATTTTCATCAGAGTAAGTGAGAATGCTGTTAGGGTCAAAGACCATTCCTTACTCCACACAAAGATACAATAAAACTACAGACTCTTCAAGTCCTTATGACTTCATAACACAAAATAGTTTTTCTAGACCTTGTGCTCATTAAACTTAGAGAGTTTGGGATTAAAGCATTTAACCCTGAAGAATATGCCTACTCTGTTGTTGGAGAAGGAAGGGCAACCCTTACATTACTGTTCAGGTTAGCCTGAGCTGTGGGACTGTATAAGTTTTGTCATCAAATAAGAGAAGCACTTCTCTGGAATTGCCAGACTGCACCAGAAATACAGTCCACCAAGCTGCTGGCTTTGGATAACACCGGTGACTTCAAGGGTGCTACAAAGCCCATTTTCTATGTGAGGCTTTGACCTTCCTAACACTGAAAGAAAAAGAAAAAAAAAATTAAATAGAAGCTCAGCATGTGCATTTCCCTAATATCATGCGATAGCAAATATAGAAATGATAGATATTGCTTTGTATACTAAAAGAAACCTAGAAGCTGTTAATGTAATTTATTGGTAGAAAACAGTAAAATACACTAGCTAATCAGCATAAGACCAAGAAAACCCTACCAAGGCCACTAGAAAACATTAGAATGATATGCAGCCGATTCTGCTTGTTGTCTGCAACTTATCCCTACTTCTAGTACAAAAGGTTTATGCTGCTGAGCCAAAGTGATTAATGTACTTATGTTTAGTTATATTAAAAATAAAAAGCCACTATTGTAAAAGAGTGTTATTAAAATGAGAATGACAAAAGTTCTCTTTGAATTTCACTACAAAAAAGAAGCAGACATCATGGGAATGATTTACCCTATCTACCCTATTCAGCTCCTCTGAGCTTCAAAACCAGCAGGAGTTTGAATCAAAAATAAGGCAGAAGAAAACCTGAGAGGTAAAGCAAGTTCCTTTTCTTCCTATACAGATGGGCCAAATTCCATATTGCCCTTCACCTTCCCCAATTGATGGTGTGAATCCAGAGGAACTATTTTGACATGAGAGGAATTATTGCGAGTGCACATCTGCACCAGATACTATGTTAAAGATGGCTCTTTATTGCATTGATAGAATAGTAAATTTGCAGCAAAGCCTGCAAGAATAATTTGATGTTTGCATTAGGTCCTGGATTTGGTTGCTTTGCTATTCCCCTTCATATTCTGGAGCCTTTGCTCTTCTAGCTTATCCTATGCTCTCCTCTGTAGGTTCAGATGGAGAGAGCAGGAAGAGGTATTTTTCTGCCGACACATTTGTTGGTTTTACATCTTGCACTGTTTAGGGCTTTGATGTGACTTTTTAAGCAAAAGCGTACATTGGGCTTTGTGTGGGCAGATTTGCCACATTCTCCCACTTCATGATTTCATCCAAACCATACTCCAGAAGCTCTGGTTTTAATATCCTAATGCATTTTTTCAGTTCAGAATCACAGAAAAATCAATACACAGGAAAGCAACACCCCCAAACTATATAGAGTTCCCCTGTTAAATTACCATCTTCAAACTCTCTTGATCAGGTCCAGTTTCCTCTTTAAACTCCTTTAAAATCTCTTTTGAGCCCTGGATATCATTGTAGAGCATATCCTGCTTTCAAACATGCTTTCACAACCACTCACAGTTTCAAGAAACTTAATAACAAGCAGCACTTCCCCCGTCTGGGCAACAGCAATCTCTCTGGCGAGGCAGGGTGCCTTCCCTGCCTTGACTTTCAAAGAGAGCAAAACCTTTGGGGACACCCAAAGTCTTCTGCGTTGCTAAGTTAACCCGGATGGCAAGGCCCTCTCCATATGTAGGAAATAAAATTCATGGCTGACGCCCTTCTCTCGACAGCGGGTGAGCAATGCGCTGAGACACAACCTTGCATTGGTTATATTGCTGCTGGGGCTTGGCCTGCGCTTTAAGCAGTGCCCTGCATTTGCTTTGAGTGTCCTACAAAGGGCACAGGATACAGCAAAGGGATAGCCTGGAGATCCAGAAGGGTAGAAATAGGACATTTAACACAGAGGTGATGGACAGGATAAATTCAGCATGCAGTTAATAAAGCAAATATTAGGACAAGGGTGTAAAATACAACACATGAGAAGCAAGAAAGTAAAACAAGTGTATTAAGAAGTCTGAAAAGTCTTCTGAGGATTCATCATCTCTTCTATCAAAATGAGGGGATACCTGCTTTTGCAATAGGTAGCACCAAATTGTTTATAAAAGCATCAACTAAAAGGAGTAGAATAATATCCTGAAAGTGTAAATATTAGAAAAGTACAGGCTGGCTAACCAGCAGAACAGATGAACCAATTCAAATGATGTCTTTAATGGCTGACCAGCTTTGTGAAGAGAAAAGAGAGTCTTTTCTTGCTGTTCACAAGTAAGAAAAAAATTATAACAACACTGTTGTGCAACTGCAAGAAACTCATTTGCAGGCCAGCGATGAAAGCTGTTTGAGATGCAATATTGCTCCTCAGGCCAGTCAAAAGGAAAAGGGTGGCAGTTTTATTAGTCAAATATCTCCTTTTCATCCTAAAAGATTGGTGTTTGAAGATGGCAGACATATGCTGATCAAAGGCCTCTAAAAGGACAACTTAAAAAAACATTTTCCCCATACTCTCCCATCCAGGGTCAAGTCTCTTTCATTTCAGTTCTTTTTTAAAAAGAATTTTTAATAAAATTTAGGAGAGGGAGTGATGCTGAGAGAAGAGAGTTCCAGTTGGTTTATGAATCCAGCCCTTGATAGAGCAAGCGCTCAAGATTTGCACATAAGATAACTTAAAGCTCGTCAGCTTGTTAGATCCTGAGTAACGTTTGAAAGATGATAAGCTCTTAACTCAGGGGCTACAGTTATTATTGGCAATCATGTGAAACGTATTCTAGCACTGGTGTGCTCCCTGTCACCGGTAACTTGTTAAATCTTGTTACCTCAACATCTGTGGAAGCAATCGGTCAGTCTCCTTACTCCCTGTGTGTGCATTTAAAAGGCTGTGAATTTTAAAACAAATTTTATTTATGGTAACTGGATAGAACTCTGCAGTATAACCTATCTAGAGAATGACAAATATATGCAGCTCTTCAGGATTATCTAACAGAGAATAGTAAGTTCAATGAGATAAGAAAACTCTGTGGAATGCTTACAAAGCAATGATAAAAGGTAACATTAGCAGTAAAGCTTCTCACCTTAAAAAATCAAGAACCAGTGAAGAAAAAAGGCCTGATGAAATCCCTTTTATTCTGAAATACGCAGAAAGGTTCTAAAAAGTTTGGGGAAAAAAAGCGTAAATCTCCAAGCATTGGAAGGACTGGATTTCCTGCAAATCTGTAAAACAGAACCAACCTAAGAGGCTTAAAACAAAATACTGTGTAAGGGAAAACATGGTGGGCAGGCTTAAAGAAAAGTGGGTAATATGGCAGCTTCTTCAAAAGGGACAGTTAGCAACATCTGGTAACATGTTGAGAAGAGATGTTGGGTGATTTGAGACCAAAAGGTTTATTGATCACAGGTCAACTCTCCAAAATCGAGGAATTACTAAATTGCTTTAAGGACTTTCCCACACAACCACATTAAAAATACAGAATTCTTGGATAACCCACTTAAAGGGAGGAAGTGAGTACTACCACTGAAAGTCTGAATGCATATAAAGCAGCAGGAACAGATGGGTTTATAACCAATTATTGTATAACTCTAAAAGGAGTAAACTTATTTATCAAGATCATGCAAGAAAGAGACAGACCCTCTTCTAGGAGAAACAAATGAACAAAAAACCAAAAATTTAAAAACCCAGATAGTTGCAAAGCTCAAAAATGGTATAGGCTGGACTTCTTGTCTCTGAACGTAGAAAAACATTTGATTAAATAGAATGGGAATTTATCATCATGGCATTAAAAGTATGATTCTGAAGATATGTTGAGGACTTGCACTTATGCTCTATAGAGTTCCTACGGCTTGTCTATTAGTGGGTTGAATGTCTTCAAGGGGAAGAGGGTTGACAAGGCCGTGCTGAAAGCTGATGGCTATTTGTTTTGGCCAGAAGCAATCACTCAGTTTTGAATTCTAAAAATGGAGCACCTGGAGGACAGATCAGAGACAGGACCTAAGGTAACTCTCTCTGAAATTTTTCATATAGGACCCCTCATAAGCAGCAGTGTTCCACACATGCAGATACAGTTCAACTTCTGTACATAAAATTAATTCTCTGCCAAGATAAGAGAAAAGTGTTGGGTATCTGCATTTCCCCAGAAAGGTGCAATTCAGAACTATTGATACCTGTATATTAACCTAGCAGAAATGAGGCCTCTTAAAATATAGTGATGTATTAATCTGGTCTAAAATATAAAGTAAAATGACTTTAAGAAATGGGATAAGCACAGAGATTTCTGAGATGGGCAAAATAACAGTTGTGAAAATGAAAATACTCCCTAACAGTCTTCTCCTGTTTCACTACTTACTTGTATGTGCACCAGAGAGCACTTTAAAGACTTGAAAAGCTGTTGTCATGAATTTCACCTGGAAATGCACAGAGCCAAAATCAAACAGTTCAGTGCTAGTAAGGCCTCCCACAATGGGAAATCAGACAGACCTAAAAAAGTGGCATATTATTACAGAACTCAGTTGAAGGATGTTTTATACTTGCGGGCAAAGCCATATGCATAGATATGGACTGATACAGAATGAGAATGATGTGAGGAAATTTCTGAGAGGACTGCTGCATAAGAAAGAGATTAAGAACAAAAACTAAAAAGTAAAGCCACCTCTTTTACTTGGGCTACCTTGAGATACCAAGAGAAATAAGAAGAGCTATTCTCCCTTCGTCTTTCCCCCTTTACCATCTTGGTTAAAAATAAAAGATTCTTCACTCAAACCTGTCTAATGTATAGCTCTGTTTGCCTTATGACAGCTGTCACCCATTTGGATTAACTCTTTCTGAAGAGTATATGAAATCTTATGAAGAGTTTTGTGATAACAAAGTAAGGATTCCTCTCTTCTATCAACAATAGCAATCAGCAATAATCATATAACAGCTCTTGTCTGAGCTTTTTGCCCTTTTGAGCAACTGACATATATGAACTCAAGGAGAAATGAAATAATTTCTAAAATATATGTAATTTGAATAAAAAAGTAGATACACAAGAGCACTAAGCAAATGGGAAAGCTATTGAGCTAAAACAAGAGAGAGACAGAAAGAGCACATAGGTTATTCATCTTCCAGCATGATTTGCTCAAAGAAAATTTTAATAAAAGATAGTTCTGCCTTAAAGTATCTGTCTCAGTACCAATTCAACATATATTGTATAGTGGTGACTTTCCCCATTGGAGACCCTCTTGAGAGGCAAGCTCCTTTTCTTTCACCCTGGGTTGTGTCGGAGCCCCAGATATTCTGGGTGGAACTGACTGAAGTAATAACCATTGTGACAAACAATGGTTATTATTTATTACTTATCCCTTCAGCCCTGCTGTGCTCCGTTCTGCCTGCTCCTCGCAAGGAAACTCCCTTTGTGCGGAAGGAAGAGAAAAGATCCTTCTTGTCACCTGCCTCTAACCATGAATTCATCAAATGTGGAAAACACCTATTTTCCTCCTGTAACCGGCCCTCCCTTTCCTTCATAAAAATGCAGCCTGCCAATTGTGGAACATCTTGTTAACAGAGAGAGTATCCCATCAGGTCACATTTCTAGAAGAGAATCAAAGAAGTAAAAGCACTTACAAATACAGATCCTGTTCCTTACTTACACAAAAGACAGAACTTCACCAGGTAATGAGTATGAGTCCCTGCACAGGTTATTTTTTGTTTTATTTTGGATTTTTTGACAGCTAATGAATAATACTGGTTGTTTATATATTATGCATATAAAAATATGCAATTTACATATTACTTTCCTTTACATTTGTCAACAGGCATAATTGTTATGTTATATGAATTATTTTATGCTAATGTTTTTGTGAAGCTGTAATATCTTCTTTTGCAATTCCTCCGTATTCTAGCTGTGTTTTGGTTTGGGCTTTTTATTTGTCTAAATATAAAACTGTCTTTGTTTTTGTTTTTTTGTTTTCTTTAATGACAGGTAAGTAGCTTAGCAAGTGGCTGGCCTGATGAGCATGTGCTAGACAACATCTGGAGAGAATTACCAGCAGTAACATCGCTGTAGGCAAGATGGTGTGAGAGTACGAGTATGCTGAGTTTTCTAGGGAAAAGCAAAGAAAGAGAGCTCTGAAACAAAAGGGGAAAGCTGAACAGCTGGGGAAGAGAGATTAAGAAACTAGCTGATCGGAAAAGAGCTTGAAGGAGCCGGGAACAAGCAAGGAGCAGGGTTGATGTACCCCAATAACCTCTCAGTTTTAATGACAAATACTTCTTGCTAGCCAGGCAGGCACACCCTTGACCAAAGTCTGTCTCTGGCCAGGAACCTTCTTCCAGGTATTTCAACCCAATTTGCCTCTCTGCAAACACTCGAAGTGAGTAGGAGAGATCCTACATTGTCTTAATAGACTACGGTGCCTTAATAGACTAGGGAAGCAAAAGGCACTAGATGTGCAAGATCGAAATAAAGTTTTGAACCCATGTCTCAAGCACTTTTGGATTACAGCGGGCAGTCACAGGCACACAGAAGAGATACTCTGACCTCATCTGTATGGCTTTCACTGTGCAACTCTTGCTTTTATTGAACAAAAGTAGAAAGAATTTATCTCAGATTACATAGATAATGCCTATCTCTCTGCTATTCTGGCCAATTGGCTACTATTTTCATCCTGCTTCCTTTCAGTCTCACATAGTATCAACAAGTGAAAATTTGCTCAGGTGACTGGAACTGATTTACAGCCACAAAAATGTGGGTTTTGCCTTTGTTTTCCTTTATGCTACTTCCCCCTTCGCTTTTCATCTTGCATTTTCTCCACACTAATTTTTTAAAGATTTCTCTTCCTAACACTCTTAGGTTTCATGTGCCTGATACTGCAAAGACAGATACAACTAACTTCAAAGACTGGGCCAGCTCCGGTCTTGGCTTGTATTGTATGGGTCTGGCCTGAAGACTTTATGAGGGCAAATTTTCATGTGATTTTTGGATCAGGCTCTTAACCTGACATAAAAATAAATGCTATATTCTACAGGTATTAAATGGTAGACTGTTTCTTATTACTACTGTTGTATTAGTTTCTCTTCCATATGCCTGTCATTAAAATTAATAAATTGGGCTCCCTTATCTTGTGGAGAACTCTTATTTTATCCCTTTGTTTTGGTCCCTTACTCATTTCCTTATATTCCTGCTAACAGACTTGCACAGTTTAAATCAAAACATAATGCAACAGCTTTTTTTTCCCTCTCATAGTAGAGAAACTAGCAGTTCACATCTTCATCTGATATTCCACTTTACCAACTGTGCTCTGTGAATGCAGAACAAAAGTAATTCAAAAAAAACCCCACACAATCAATGTAAGAGGAAATAAGCTTCCATACAAAGCTGGTATTCCAGCTGGTATTTCAACACTGTTATAATACTTAATTTTAATCAACTTCCCATTTCACATGCTGCCATTTTCTGTTGCCCTTTGCTGTTTAATTCTGTGTATAAACTTATTATGCAATGAAACTGTAAGTGAATATTTGTATTGTGTAATAGCTGTACAGGATCTTGAATATTTTAGAGATTGGACACTTTATCAATAATAATGTTGCTGTTCTGAAATGACCACTTATCAAATATCACTAATATTTCCATATGTTAAGTCACATTATTGACATACAGCTGATACTTAATAACAGTTTGGGTCCTCTAGATTTTATTCCCTGCATTTCCTGCAAGTGAGCATTACACTTCACAGTGATAACACAACAAGACACATAATTGTTTTTCTGTCTAGTTAGCCATTAAATAGTAACATCAAAATCAACGAAAAAGTACTGGCCAAACTATGAGGTAAGAGGACTCATATTTTAGAGATTCTGCAGTGAAAAAAAAATCTTCTGCTGCGCAGGCCCCCAAAAGCCATTAGAAGTTGCACAAAAAGCATCATTTCCTCTGCAGAACTCCAGTTCGATCGAGTTTGTACATAAGTAACACAAACTGCCTTTCATTTCCAGATGTAAATTCATTAAGGTAAGTTTCTTTTTTTCAGGACAGGTATTCACAGCTTTTGCTGCACCCGAGAATACTCCCTTTGCTCTAGTCCACCCCAAAAGCATGCCATTCAGAATTACTAGCACAAATTTCCCTCTAACAATCAAAAGCCAAGTTCTGTAAACACGCATTCGTGGCTAATGATCTTGTGTTCTTATTTTCATGTCAGAATTACAATGGCTCTGAAGTTCTACTAGTCAAACACGTTGAAGTGTGCTAGAAAATTGTGTTGCTGAATGTGATACGAATTCCTTAGATACATGCATGTGCTGAGATGCGATACAGGAACATTTCTCAGCCTTTTCTATTCCATTGGCTACCTAGTCTCTTGAGGAAAAAAGAAAAATTTAAAGGACCAAACTAGATAATATTGCCACAATTGTTTTCACTTATAATCAAATAAAAAATTGGCGGAATTTCTAATGTTAATTTATTACTTTTATTTTCACATCTTGTTTTCTTGCTTACAGCTGGACTTCTGTTTTCAGCGTGTTTTGCATGTGACCCTAAGTTCAGTCCCATTGCTCTCAAATTTAAGGCCTTAATCCTGCTGCCATTTACCGTATAGGCACAGGACTTGGTTCAGTCACAATTACATGGGCAGCCATTTGAAAAAGCTATAAATTAACATTATCAGTGGTTTTAATTCTGTTTCTTTACATTTTGCTGCCTGGTATTTCTATGCATTGTTCCATTCTCCCCCTCTTCAGCTAGAAGGACAAAGGGAGAAAGTAGTTCCACATTTTTATCTATGTATATAGAAACGGAGCCAGCACATGCATTTTTTTCCCCCCCAAAAAAAGCTCCCAGGGCAGGAAAGGAATACTGGATCAGGCCTGTCCATTGTAGCATATTCCTTAGCATCCCACAGAGGGATGTTGTTGCTATTATTTTAACAGCAGATCTCTGCTCTTGTTGCTCTTTTAATGGCAGATTTTAAAGCTTCCGCTGACATTGGTAAAGACGCTGGGCTCGGTTAGGGAAACAGAGGTGGCGAGCAGATGGTGATACAAGGAGGAATGTGGTATCTATAAATATTCTGGTGAAATTCATATCCAGGGTTCCGCACCAGAGCCAACACACTGTACTAAACCCTTAATACGGGATTTAAATTGATCTTATGTGGTAAGTGGTTTCTTTATCTGGGTTTGCCTACCAGGGAGATTTTTACTCATAAGATCTAGCTGTTTACAGCAAACCAGTGAAAAAAATTATGAAATGTTAATTCTGGATTAATTGCCATTAGAAAAATGTTGACATTGACCAAATACGGGCAAACATTTCCTGCTGAATTGTCAGGACCTCGAAAACACCCCCATGGAAGGGGCAATGGCGAAGGCACAGAAACCTCCGGGAAAATGCTCCTGAACAGTCTGTCAGAAAAGGCATTAAGGTAACATTACAGTGTATCAGTTGAATGTGCAACAACTCATATCTCCTTCCAGAAAAATCAAGCAAGTGAAATGACATTCATAAAACCCAAAAGTATTTTAATAACACAGTTTAATATACTGGACTTTTTAAAACAAGAATTAAGCATTAAGCTTTACATTCGCATGGCACTCTATTTCAACAAATCTGAGTGTATTTTAGATTTGAGTGTATTTTAGATAGGATAATGGGTACACACACACACACACACACACACACACACACAGATTCATGTATCATTGGTTGAGAACTCAAATACTGACCGAAACAAAATGACCAGAATCAAAACAATTTGGCCAAAGACTGATTTAAGGTCAAACAGCAAGTAAGCAGCTGGACTTGGAGCCAAGCTCAGCTCGCTACTGCCCACACTCCTTTACCCTTGCATGAGGAAGGACAATGTCCTTTAAACGTACAATAATAATAACCTTTAAATGTAATATCCTTTAAAGTTGCAAAGAGAATCATCAAACCGTGTCATGGGCATCCATGTGAATTTGCAGAGACTAAAACAGTAGTTCTGACATTCTGTTTATGCCTTCAAGTGCTAATTGCTTTGCTAGTCATGATATACTGCATATTCTCAATTACTTCTTTACTTACCAAGTATTGCAGGGAAGGAGAGGAAATCTTGTCTTACAAAGAGCTAGATCAGCATTTCCCAGTATCCCTCCACAGGACAGGACAGGAACAAAAGGGCACAGAGCATCACTGGGTGCCTTTTCAAGAGCATGAGCTAAAGCATTACACAGTTGGTTTTGCTTCCTAAAGTTGTACTCAGGTCTAAAAGTTTAAGAAATGCTACTCTAAGTTATGTATCAAGCTATACAAATAGCAAAAGCTGTGTGGAATAGTGGAACATTAATTTTTCAGTGTCTTTTCATAAGCACATAAAATAACTGTGCCCTAAAGCATCTCCTTTGAACACTCAGGTATAAACTGTAGGGGAGAGATGGTCTGTCTGTGTATCAAACATTTCTTAGGGAAATTGGGCTCACGAGGTCATGCCATCAGCTGGTTGGTTTTCCCTTCCCCCTGTTATTCTGGACCCACTGATGCAAATTGACTCACCAGCCTGTTTCAACCAGCTTTGGCAGAGGGTTAGAGGTCTCCAAGGTATTAAATTTCTACAAACTGTGAAAAACAATGGCTAAACAAAAAGGGAGCATCCAGATTAGCTCCCCAGCCAAGAGAGACTTTAGGTACTTGTTGCATGCGCTTGTCCTGGCAGCATGCCCAGTTTGGGACCATACACAGAAAATGCTGCCCTTTACCTAGCTCTAAGCAGAGGAGTTGGGAAGGAAATGGGGATGCTATGGGATTTTCAGGGTAAAGTATGTGGAGCTGGAAATTTTGATACAGCCATTGGGAAAGTCTCAAAAGAAACTAGCATTACTGCAATGAGGGCATCAAGACACAACGCAAGTCATTTATCCAGCTGCTTGCAAGAAGCTTGCTTCTTTTACCAAAATGCCCTTTAAAAGTCATCAAGAGATCAGGGACCAGAAGTAATGCAAAACTAGGCCTTTGGAGTGGAAAAATGCTTATATAACCTTCATAAAGTGCTGCTTTCCAGTTGTTCTTAATTTATACGTTAAAGTCTTAATATTAACATCTTGCCTGTGCTCAGCAAATGGCTCTCAATAAAATAGCTGCACTACTGTGCGAGAAGAGAGAGAAGAGGAAACAATGATTGCCTGTCTTCTCCCGAAATTTCCTGCAACCAAAGTCCAAAAACAGAGTGAAAGCAAAACATCTTACCCCACCTTTAGCTTTTATCTCAAATAGATACTCAGACAGAAAAATAATTTTTCGCCTAAAAATTTGGTCCCCTTTGATTAGCATTCTTCATGTTGGGCCTGGTACAGGTGTGTGCAACGGCTTTACCTAGACCTGCAGTGCAAGTTAAAAGCAACATACTATGGCTAGACTGCATTTTTAAATTAAGTTCATGCATGCCAGTATCATACTTTAAATCTTGATAGCATTTTTGAAAATATATAGAAAATATAACCACCCATTTTTAAATTTCAAATGTAAGTTAGGATTTTAGATTCAAGTCAATGTGCATACTTCATCTGATGTGTTTTCCAGCTCTCAGTGACTTCAGTGAAACTATTTTCCTAAATAAGGATATATGAGGGGTCACAATTTCATTTTGTTTAACCTTCTGACTTGTCCTGCCACCATAAAAGGTGACTTAATAAATATTGCAATTTCTGAACCAACTTATCTGAAGTTCCATCATCAGACTTGCTAAATATGTAAAGCAACATCATGCGCCAAAGGAGATAAAAAGAAAGTCCCACTGGCTTTCAGAGACAAGTAACAAAAGGGGTTGACAGTTTTACATCGAAAGGAAAATATAGAATGAAAATAAAGAATCTGAGTCCTCACCTCACAACTATAACAATTTCAAAACGTGATATTTTAACAGCTAGTTCTGGTTAAAACTATATACTTATAACATGAAAAATTACATTCCTCTCTGAAGGGTTGTACCTTACTAGAGTTACACTTCACATCTAGGATTTCCATAATTGAAGTATCAGAGAAATATCTTTTATGTCACATTCCCTGTTGTTCGCTTTGTGCCACTGGCAGAATCCTGCACAGTTTCCATTTCCCCTCCAATTAGGCACTGATCCTACAGACACATAAACATGAGCTCACCTTTCCTGCTGGGAGTGATCGCAATGGGAAACTTGCTGCAAGAAAGGACATGAACACATTTTGGCAGGATCAGGGCCTCGGATAGCAAGGAGCAACCTGGCTAACAAAAACCACCTTTGCTAACGTGAAGAGGGGAGCAGGAAAGTTCCCAGGAACAAAAATTAAAGCCTAATGTTCTTTTAAATACCAGCCAGAGCATTTAAAGAAAGTTCTGTCAGAAACCGGAAGACTTCAGAACTGGTCATTTTTTTTAAATTCAAGTTGAGTGTCCCTCTAAGGATTTATGGCATGACACAGCCCAGGGTTTGCTTAGTTTGGCTCTTGCTAGACTATTATTTTTTTTTGCTAAAAGATTCAGCCACTGAAAGTGAAGCTTTTTTGTCCTCACAGCTGTTTGCCCCCATGTTACTGAACATTTTTCCTCCAGCTTTTACCCTTGCCTCGCTCCCTGGATGTAACGATGCAGGACTTTCTGCTGTTATGCTCGAGTTTAGCAGAGTGATAATCATAGGCAAACACTTGCAATCTGTCTTTCATTAAAAGGAGTTTTTGCACTTCTGTTTAAAAGGCGAAATTTTTTGAATTGCCCTTCTAGGAGAGGATTTCACCTCCACTTTTGCCTTGAGGGAAATGCCGGCTGCCACAAAACACGTCTATTAGATAAGTAGGAATGGTATTGTTAGATAAGTAGGAATGGTATCATCGTAGCGTGTCTCCGAGCAAAGACAGCAGAGAGCTCTATCGGCATCTCCCACCCTTAAAAAATATTACTTAAAAGTAGTCATGAGCATAAGATACTTGGCGCAAATTTAATTGCATGAGTAGAATAGATAAAATGATGTTTCCCCATTAAAAAGCAAGGCAATTCTTCGCTATCCTATACAAAAACAAGTGTTTAAATTCCGTAGTAAAACAAATGCCACTGCAGTAAGAAAATGAAAGTAGCTTTCATTATCAAATGCCTGAAACCTCTTGCAGAGCAGGATTCTCCTATTTCTAGCCATCAAACCTAATGCTAGCATCAAATACTTATTGCCATAACAGACTGTAAGTGCAAAATAGGAATAGAAAAGATTGGTGTTTCTAAAATGCTTAAAATATGTTAAGTGATTAAATTCAGAACTTCAGTGGGCCTAGAAAAGGCTTAGACTACAGTCTACAGAAAAAAAGCAAATTATATCCAAAATATTATTAGTAAACATATATATATACATACTATAAATCTCTTTTTGATGTATTTATACATGCACACAATGCAGCCACAGTATATAACAAGCAAAACAGTAACTGAACCAAAATCTTTGCTGATAGTCTTAGACATTCACTGCTTCTGAACTGATAAGAGCAGCAGGAATTTCTTCCCTGCAAAAATCACCAGTTCCTAAAGAAGAGAAATCCTAAAACAAAAAATAAAAAGGAGAAAGGGAACTATATCGACTAAAAATAAGAGATAATAGATATGTGCTGAAAGTCATAGACATTGTTAAGCTTTTGTTTCAATACAGTGATAGGATGGGCTGAACTTCTCAGTTACTTGCTGAATCTAGCCCCACATAGGTATCGATGGACTTCTGCAAAGCGAAACAAAAGAAATGACAAATTTAAAATAACTTAAAAAAACGCTCATGTCCTCATAAAAAAATAACCATTTTATCTGAGGGTAGCTGAAATTTAGTTTAAGAAAATGAAACTTTTACAGCTCCTATTTTTCAAGTGTGAGAGACTCAAACACTGACTGATTCCTGTGCATTCCTTACTAAATTGGGAGTGAACAATATCAATTGGTAATTCTGTTATTTTTAGTGAAATGGGGACATGAAGAGAAAGATTTGGCAGAACTCTACAAACTAAACCTTCTTTTTTCAGAATGCTTTCTGTAACCACAAGTGAGAAATCACTGCTTTTTATTTGCATATTTATTTTTAAGATATACAGATTAAGGATTTTTTTCCCCAATATCCTCGACAGAGGAAGAGGAAATATGTCTCAGGAATTTCTGATTTTTTTTCACAAAATATTTCACTATAAAATGGAGATTTAGCCTGTGATAAGTCATGCACTGAAACAACATGAGAGGTCTGTTCTACTTCACAGAACTATACCTCCAGTATTTCTTCATCTAGTTTCCACTGTACTAAGATTTTGAGCTCCTACTCCAATACCATCAAGAGTCCTTTTGAATTTATTATTAAATGATGTCAGACTCAGACCACAAGTAAAATAAGGACAAAGTCTAGTTGAAGTACCTATTCTACTAATCATGGAGCTACCAGGGAAGAGTTAAGCACATTTGACCTGCTGTGCTCAAAGCAACAAATTCTGGCACACTAACTGAAGAGCACATCTTATTATGTACACGGGAAAAAATGCAGCCAACCACAGTGTAAACGGATGGTGTAAATGTTGTCTTATTAAAGGAAGGTGACTAACCAGCAACACCTTCAAAATATTATTCTTCATAGGCCTGTAATGTCCAGAAGCCCTCCATGTGGACTGACACTCCACTGTGCTGTTAAACATGAGCAGAACAAAAAATCGGGCTGTTCCAAAAAGTCAACAGTCTAAGTATGTGTAACGTCCCAAATGCTAAAACGAATCGTCTCTTCCTTGATAAAGTTAGATGAGCATCCTGATTTGCAGACAAAAAGCCATTACTCAGCTGAGTGAAAAAAATATTCCAGCTGTGAATCCAGAGTAAAATAAAAGGGAAGGGAAAAGCAGGAAAAAACCTAGCCATGAAACACTTGTATTTTTCAAGAAAGAAATACAAAATAGCTAGAATTCACTTCATTAGATGACCATAATAATAAGTTTTTTCTTCCTATCTATCTGTACAACTCACAGCACTATGTAAATGCTACAGTGAATAACAATTATTTGAAATGTAATAATTTATATTGCAATTTTGCAATGCCAAGCATTTCCATGAATACTCAGCAAGAGTCTGAATATTCATAAATAGAATGACCAAGAAATAATTCACGAATAAATACTTTCACTGAACTACAGATAACCATTATTACTATTCACAATGCTTCATTTAAATTAGGTAGGTCTACCCAGTCTATGTGAAAGAGTAACATTTCCAAGAAATTTTGCTACTATACAAAAGAGCTGCCAAGGAAAGACAAACAAACGAAAAAAAAACAGTATAAAAAATAAAAAATTCGTATAACAAATTTGGAGTAGAGGTAGGACTGAATTATCTACAGTAGTTGGTTATCACAAGTAAAGTTTATTTACTTCCTTAACAATAAGAAATTTGCTATGCCTAATTTAATTAACCATTAATTAAATTATTTAATTAATCAACCAGAAACAACAACGAACAGGATTTTAAACATTATTCTAAAAAATCCTACAGTGTTCACTGAAAGGGAGACAATTCCACCTAAATGATTCTTTCCAATTTTTCCTGAAATTCACGATTTTTTCACACCAAACCATGGAGAGCAAACCTTGTTTTTTTATGAAAGGTTCTGCTTGTTCGAGAGCTTTTCCCTTTTTTCTTCCCCCCTGTCCCCCCTCCCCCCCCCCGGCCTAAGCTGTATCCAGTATAAGGTACTGAGTTGCTTTCCAGTGCCTACGTAAAGCATATTGGACCATAATTAATATATGCCATCTTTAGGAACCATGCCACTTGTCATCTGGAAAAAGAAAAACAAGAGGGCACCCAGATGGTGGGGGGAAAGTCTGAAAAAATGTTTCTAGTTCCTCTTCATGCCATGACTCGCCTGCTGGAGTCGGAAACAAAATCCTGCACCCCTCCGTCCCTTTTCTCCTTTGACCTCTTCTGCCTCAATCTTCTCTTTCCTTCCCAACAATTGTTCCCATTTCTGCTGTTTTCCTCCTCCCTGGCCTCACAGCACTTGCATGCTCTTTGGTTTATTCTCCCTGCGCAGCATCCCAGCCCGAGGAGGAGGCAGCACCCACAGACACCCAGTGACATCCCAGTCCAGCTGGTGTCTGCGAACCCAACTAGAGGCAGGGCATTTCCCGTGGCAAGCCGCAGAGGCAGCAGGTGGCCGCAACATTTTTTGTCCTCTTAGGGATTGAACTGATTTTTTGTTGTTGTTATTAAAGCCTATAAACATACTGGATTACTTGTTAGGGTGTCCTCTATGTATTCAGCTAAGCCTCTCTCCATTTTTTGAAATCAATTATTCCCAAATTGCAAATTATTCCAAGATAGATAAACGATGCTCAGCACCTTAACGTTACTCAAGCAATCAATACTGAAGCACTCTTAATAAACAGCCGCTCCACAACTGAATCTTTCATTCCAAGGTGCAGAAGGGGAGATTTTCTTGAAGTTCTATTATATAACTGCATTTTCACAAAAGCTATTAATTATTGCCCCTTTCTGTAACAGCACAGTACTAGCAATCTCCACAGCCGCCCTCCCTTCTCCCAGCCCAAGAGCAACTTCCTGAGTTATGGCGCAAACAGAATTGCTATGTACAGAATAATCTAAGCAGTCTCTGAAAGGGCAATGCAAGCTTTCTGCCACTCAGCCAGCGTTACAGGGACCTGCATAACCTAACTGTGACGTTGCAGTCTTATGTGGGTAACACTCTGAAGCACTGAAGTGAATAACGTGACTAGCTTGCTGCTAGGCAGATGGAGACTTTAACAGAGCTGTTTGATGGTAGATGAAGACTTTTTTTCTATTTGCTCCAAGGAGCCTGGCACAGGAAACCCCAAATCCTACAGTAATAAATCTTCTATTTATCTTTTAAATTCTAGAGCGAAATAAAAACCATTAGGCATCCACAGCCATGTGCTGTATCCTTTATTTTCAGAGCTTTCTACACCCCTCCAGCATAAAAAGATGAAGTTGTCTGAAGTTAAAAAAAAAAACTTCTCAGTTTAAAAATAACAGCCTTGCTGCCTTGTATGGAGCACTATTGTATTGAACTGCACAGTAAAAAGCCAGAAATGCTTAGAAACTGCAAAGATGGGCATATTCCAGAAACCTTTATCTGATCTAACCTTTCAGTTTTCATGCCATCAGACTTCTGCATGGACACTGAGGACCAGAGGAAAACATGATCCTTCCACAGTATAAAAGTGATCACCTAGGCATTAACCTCACTGTTACAATTATTTTATTCAACCAGACTAACCCAGCACACCAAGAAGAGATTCCCATATGTAAGTCAGAAATGTTCCAGTCCTGACGATTGTGCTGATGGAGAGGATGCTTTCTGGCTGTGAAGGTCTGCTTGTGACATCTCAGAGCATAAACACAACTCAGGCAAGAGGTCAAGATCTCCATGGGAATTACACCTTCTCAATGCCACTGAAAATAAGGTCACCTCTTGAAAATCAGCCCCATAAAGTCCTTTGAAATGTAGATGCTCAGCATCCTGCAGAATCAGGCCCTAGGTCAGCAGTTGCCTAATGAATATGCTTCCACACAGTCTTTGCTTTATTTTATCTTATAATGTGATAGGACACTTCCAATGTAGTTGTTTTTAATTTGTCGGATACCTGATAAATAAAAGAACAAACACAGGGACAATTCACATATTTGCCAGAGGAAGTGTCACCAAAAAATTTAGGGTTGTCCATCCCAATTAATGCATGGCATTTTATTTCGAGTTAAGGCAGCAGAAGAAGCCAGTGCAATTTCTGGGCTGAAGCCTGCTTTTAAGGAAGCCAAAGGGAGCACTTCTGTCAAGGGATGAGAGGGTACAAGTGACCGAACAGCTCTCTTCCTACTGTTTTATCACCCTGATAAGCAGGACAGCTTAAAGAAAATAAAAATGCATTTGCATTTTATCAGTGCAAAGTGCAGCTAAGTGCAGAGATGACAGAGGGGTGGTAGGGCAGCACTGGGATGATTTCTTAGTCAAACTAAGTGATGCCTATAAAAGCAATGACAATAACAAAGATGAACAGTTAATAACTGACCTTTCATCAGGATCCTCTGTGTGGCATCGAGGACAATCAAGTGAGGCAAGGAGGTGGAAAAAAAATCTATTTGCAAATCTTTCTATCTGTTCTCAGTGTACCTTCTTTCTCAGCAGATTCAAACATACAGAACTGATCTGCAGGCACCTCAGGGATAAAACAGCAATGATCTGTTCTTGAAGACTCCCAACCTATTTTTGCTATGCACTATATCTCTGTAAAGTTGATGGCATGTTGTCCTTAGAGTTATTTTCTCTCCCTATGTATCCACACAGTCTGTCAGCACTTTTGATATCTTAATAAGGGATGTTGCTATTAAACTGATGTGGCTTCTTAAGGAATCTGTGATACACAGCTCCTCACTCTCAGTAAAAGCAAAGGGACTCTCTCTGTCTTCAGTTTTCCCCTTAATTCTGGGGTATATTTCTGATCAGGCAGTTCCCTATTTCCTGAAGCTCCTAAAAGCAGAGGCTTGGTTTTGTTAATTCATTGGTCATGGGAAAAAATGTTAATGCTAGCCAAGAGTGCATCTAGTCACCGAGGGAAGTCAAAGAACTGTAAGTCATTCATAATTATTCTGTGTGCCCTCGCCAGTGATTTTCAAACAATTTTTACTGTGGCTGCGTTCATATAAATGTGCTGACTATTAGTTTGATTTGTGTCAGTTCTTAACCAGTTGGTTAAGTACTCTTTAGAACCTGTAAATCGGTTCTTTTAAAGGTGGTTGGCAATAATTTCTTCCCAAGCTTCTTTCCAAGAGCTACATGTGTGGACATTGCTGAAAATGTCTGTTTAACAATACTGGAAGATTTCCTATACTTCCTTCATAAAAGCAGAAGCCTTAAGAAGAATGAGCAGGTGCAGATACGGTGCAGTGAAACTGTCCACTATGACAGGAACTGAACTCTGTCTTGCAAGAATTTAGCTGAACCTTTTTTTCTTTTAATACTGAAGCCATGAAAAAATGGGGATTTGGAGAAATGTAAACTTATTTGTGAAATCATGTAGAATCTGGCAAATAGCTTTGGTAGAAGAAGAAAAATTGGGGAGCATTTCTGAATGTCCACATGCTTGATTTCATTGTTATCTGTATCAAAATGCTTTTATTAATTGCAAATTTGTTTTGAATCTATTTTCAAATTATTTTAAAATAAGTGTAAAAAAAGGAGGTGGGTGGGAATCCATTTTAAATTAGTTACACAGTCAAAATAACTATATCAAGGTTGACCAGAAATTAAATTTTCCTATTTCTCCATAAAGCAGAAACAAACAAACAAACAAACAAACAGCTTTGGTTCAACCAAACCTGAACCCCTCCTCACTCTTCACTTTTTTTCAGACCAGTCCCAAAAATCCTTTATTGCCTCAACCCTAGGCAGGAGATCCTTCTCTGAATTCCTCTGCTGCTGTTAATTATTATGTGCTGGCCTAAGACATTTCCTAGGTCCAGCCCTCCTTCTAGCAGTTGTAAGTTTGCATTTGCAAATATACAACAAACATTAGACAACTTATTGTCACGGGGGGGTTGACTCGGATGGTCCTTTCACCATCTTCACAATACTGTCAGATCAATAGCTCAGCTTAGCAAATGGCCTATGGAAATATTATTGCAACAAGTGTTTTTGTCAGTCCTTGGATTGATTTACTGATTCATTGTTCTCTGATCTTGCAGAGCGCTCCGTTAAAAGATGCCACTGGCATGAACAGTGTTGCTAGAACTCTAACTGGCACTATGTTTCCTGTCAGAGTTTTAAAGTTTCTTAATTGGCTTTCAAAGTGATTTCAATTTAATTTTATCATAACATGACTTTCTCTAGCCATTCTCACCAAAGCATGCTACAGACCTTACCACGAGGAAGACAAAGGCATTGCATTTTGAAAATCAGTCAGAAAGGCTGGAATCATAAAATATATTCACCCACACTGGAACAGCAAAGAGCTACTACAAATCCAATCTTTTCACTGAAAAAAAAGTCTCAGTGTTGTTGCACAGTACTCCCTATCTGTGGAAACCCTAGTGCAAATAAGAATTCAGAAATGCCAACATTTATCCTGCCCTGCAATGCAGAGCTGCTCTGGGCAGGGTACGGCTCTGGAGCGCTAAAAAGTCCACAGCTGCCTGGGTTTCCATGTACACCGGGGTATCCATTGCTGCACTTCCTAATGGAGCTGCACTGGTCCCAGATTGACAGATGCTAATCATTTGTTTGCATATCCACTGAGCTTTCACTGTCAGGACTTCAACATACCTTACCAGCCCATTACTCCAAAGTAAAGGTGTTGTTAAATGAGATGTCAGAACACTCATAGCTAGCACAAAATCATAAAATGTCATCAACAGGCACTAGCAGGCTTAGTCTCTCTGGGAAACTGTTTTGATCTCTGAAACTTGGTCAGTTTTAGAAAACTTAAGCCTCTCTCATTGAACTTGATTTTGTATCACCATTGTAAACTACAGATCTCAGTAGGTACACTTAGGCTGATTTAAATTGCACTTGAACAGATTTTATTTAAAACATAAACCAGTATAAACGCCATATGAGCTCGTCTCAACCTACTTAGGAATTTTCCCAGTGTCCTCAGACTGAGTTTAGTGCACTTTTTAACCTACCGTAAGCTTATTAATGTAGACCAGAATGCAGAAAGAAATTAAAACAAAACAAAACAAAACAAAACAAAACCACACTTTGACCCTTGAAGACGTAAGACTTGCAAGCACTGATTCTTACAAGAAGTTGACTGCTTAAAATGGGAACCCTGGTCTGTGTGACTATAGGTGGCTTGAGTGATCCTGACTGCATTGTAAAACAATGCAAATGATCTTTCCTGAATGTAGCACTCTTGGAAGACCTCTTTCAACTTTTCCATCTGAAAAAAGCATCAGTTTTCCTTAAAGACAGATATAGATAAAGCAGGACACTTCTGCCTGAGGAGACACTAGCTGGGCTGATATTTGATATAAGCGCTCAGTCCCCAGTGAGAGGAGGGAGAAGTGATTGATGGTTTGTAAGGAATTACTTGACTTTTGCTTGTAACAGAAGCTTTTTGGATTCTCTCAAAGTTCTTGTCAAAGACAAGAAATGTTTTTTGAAATTGCAGTTCTCCCCTTCCCTGCAGATGGAATAAACTCATATAAAAAATGCTATAGGTTTAAAATAAATATAAAAGAAAGGAAGACATTTTTTGACAAGCTGTCTTTTTTTTTTAACTCTGCTATTTTGTAAGATTTGTCTCTATTACTCCATTACCTGCCGTCTTCATACAGTGTGAGTAATTCGCCTCTCTGCAGGAAGAGTTTAACAAACCTAACAGCAGGAGTTCACCCATTCAATAAGACACATATTACCATAGAGACAAATCCTTCTCACTCTCTGTCTCCTCAGACTCCAAGGTCAAAGTTGTATGAACTTGACCAACACAAACCCTTTCTGAACCCCCACACGGCTCTTCCCACTCTCATCTAGACAGCTCCATATGCCTCCTGCAACTGTGTCACCTGGTGAGGGCAAGAGCATTAACTCTGTGGCCGAAATACAGGAGGAGCATAGGCATTATGTGGGTCAGATTTTCATTTTCCCTTCCATCAAATATGCCAGGGAGCAATGGATCTGAGCCCTCTCTCCCCCAGTATCCCCTCCTTAGGAGGGAAACCGATGATCCAACAGGTGGGATGAATTCATGCAGTCCCAGACTCACACACATTTATTAGAAAGACATTGCATAAATAAATTCCAGTCTCAAGCTCTTCTGCCAAAAAACAAGCTAATGTTCTCTGTCTTACACATCATTGTTACAGAACGTATCTCCTCAGTGAGTCTCAAAGACCATACAAAGGATGGTGTCTATCAATTCACTCTACCTCAGAAAACTGGAGCACAGAAAACGGATGACAAAAAGTCCTCTGCCAGTTCCTGAAATCCTAGTTCCATGCACTGAGCACTCAGACAAAAGCTTAATTGAGAAACTACATCTGGAACCAAATTAAGTCCTTCTCTATTCATGGCTAATAGGCATTAGTCAAAAATGGGAATTCATGAATATGAACATTCATAGGGTATGAAAAAAAAAATCGTGTTATTATCATTTGCATTTCCTCTGCCCTGAAAATTCTAGTTTGCCTTTTCCAAGGTTTGATACCACTACATTGTTCATGCACCTCCACCGAACAGATTTATATGGAATATATGGTCTGTTCATGGCTTTTCAATAAAATGAGATGGCACGTGGCAGTCTATTTTCATCGTTGCCGCAATTGCACTTCCTCGAACTTTTGTTACCCACCTCCTTCTTAGGGATTCATCTCTGCCGAGATGACATCCAGTCCAAAACCTCTGGACACTTTTAGCCAGCTGCCATTTCTTGCTGTTGTTTTTGTTGCAGATAGTCTTGGCTTGCCCACAGTATGTTTGAGAACTAGGTACTCCATACGGGAGTGTAGGCAACATTAAGATGGCTATTCCATGAAACCTCCGAGGTTAGATAGAAGAACTTTATACTGTAGCAAAACGGATAGGGGTTTTACTCTTGCCAGCAATGTAAAGTTTTGTCAAGGTATCAAATCTTAACACGAGGCTAGTCTTACAGATAAGTAGCTGTAATAAACACATTGTAGGTCCTAAAATATATGCCGTGTTGTTTTCTCTCACTGCAAAGCCTCACAGTAGTTCATTAACATAGCTTTACACAATGTACGGTACGAAAACTATTTTGTAATGCAATCTCTTTACAGACAGACCAAAATAAAACTCTCGAAAATATTTTCTGAAGGTGATTTGTGCATTTTCAGTATATGCCATAAGAAATAGCCACGGGATGCATGATACAAAGACGGTGCTGGCAAAATTCGTTTATGGAGCTCCTAATCACTACCTTGCTTCTCTCTTTGTGAGGAACACGGCCATCCTAAACACAAGAAATTGTATTTTCTAGCCATACCATTTTGTTCTCCCTCTGAAGCGCTTGGGTGTAGCCGACCCGGCTACCTAAGAGAGACACTGTGTTTCAAAGGAGGGGACAAGTCCCCCCAGAACGTCCCTGACAAACTTGCGCCGAACCAACGAGCGCACTCAGCTCCTCCTCGGCCTGCCGGCTGTGCTGCCCCGCTGGGGTGGCACAGGCAAGAACTAGTGAAAGTCACCACGATAGACGATAGTAAATAGTACATACATCGAGGAAGGCAATGCCTGGCCACCCTGTGACCTTTCCGCTGCTTGGGTTTAAACTATAAATACCCAGAAGACATCCGAGCCCATTGTTTTGCTGCCCTCTGAGAAAATCAAACCTGTTAAGAGGAGGCGCTCCGGCCGCCGGGTTCACGCGTGGCCCCGCTCCCCTCCGCGGCGGCGGCACCGGCA
>NW_020448097.1:706093-710612 GCF_003343035.1 Apteryx rowi | reverse complement strand
GACGGGGGAGCCGCTCTGATCGCGAATTGCTTTTCATAACTTGGTGATTAAAACCCACATGTGATTAAAATCCAGCTCTACCCGCCTTTTAAACGAGTCTCGTAAAACAGCACATTAACTCCGGCGACAAAATTCATTGCAGAGGCATAAATAACTTGGAGATACTGGAGATATTTTTGCAAACCTAAATTTACCCACTCGCGTCTCTCATCCTCTCCCTCCCCAGCACACAACTCCCAGCGTTACCCCTCGCCTCTCCCAGGAAGCTGCACCCTCTCGGGCACTCGGAGGCACTGCAAACCTGGCTAGCCAAGGGTTTGGGCACGGCTCGGAAATCGCAAATGCGAGGTGATGGATTTCGTCAAAACGGAGAAACGTGCATGCGAGGAGTGCTGAGTCTGCACCTTTCGTACACAGCCAGTACAAAGCCGTAGCAAACGCTTCCAAAGGGGGTGAAAAGTGCAGACATCGGCATTATTTTTCATGAAACGGCGAAGCCAAAACCCCGGGGTGTCAAGCAGGGCTGAGGAGCAGACAGCCGCCTACGCGGCCTTCCTCCTCCGCGGGCCGGGCGCCGCTCGCCGCTCGCCTCGGCGACAAAGGGAAAAGCCCGCGCTAGACGGGGCGAACGGGTCGGAGCCGCGCCGTGGCGAAACCTAATAGCCCCTTGCGCAGAAAAGAGCTGGAAAAAGGAGCACAAGTTCTCGCTACTCCCTCCCCGCATTTGGTGCCTAAGGCGAATGACCCTCGCGAGCTCAAATTTACTGTTTTATTTGAATAATTCGGTAAATTGGGCTAGCCCGATTTGCACTGTCATATGCCAGACTAGTAGATATTTTTCCATTCCTCACTATGATATTTGGAGCCTCTCCGTAGTCACACCCGTACCAATAATATCGGCAGCAAAAGAACAGCCCCGCATTATTTCCTATGCTAATCGGGAGCAGCGATTTTGAGTTTTGAACATTTAGCATATTGTAAAAGCTCTCTTTTTTATTTTTGGTATATCACTAAAGATTTGGAGAGTTTTAAATACTTTAGGTGTAAAGTTTGTTCTTAATGGGGTCTTGTAAAGATGGCATTTGGTGGCCATTATATAGCTGCTAATCAATTTTCACCCAGCAGCAAAGGTATACTGTGGCGGATTTAGGTTTAATGAAGTGACTGTGCAATACACTCGCGGACTTTATTTAAAGTCTATCAACGTCCTAAAAATGATTTCTCAAACTGTTCTTGATTTCCTTTACTTTATGAAAAACATCACATTTGCTTTCTAAGGTTTCCGGCACTAGCAGCCGTTCTCTCCCACTTTCTAGCCTGGTGCATGAAGGCTTTTTCCAATTCTTTATTTCGAATTCATGGAAAAATATGCGAAATAACTTCTAGATCAACGAAAAACATATCCTGTAGTAGCTGAAAATTAATGCCAAAGGGTTCTAAAAGGGAAAACTAATTCTCATAACTGCTGTTATTGGAAAGCGATTTTTTGTCGTTTCGGTCACGCATTTATTATTTTGTACGGGGAACACTCTGAGACCGTGAGCTACTTTTTGGTGGCTGTTATTTTGATAGCGTCTTTCCTCTCTCCTTAATGCCTGTCGCCCCACTAAGAGCTCCAGGAAGAAGATTTTACCTGCGTCTCCTTAGGATCCGCATCGGGAGGAGCTGCTGTTGTTACAAGCAAATTGAAATGCGGTTCCTTGAGAGCAGAGCGGGGCGAGAAGGTCTCCGGAGTTCCCGGTCTTTAGCTCCTTTCAAAAACACTTAACAGATTTTTTACAACAGATTTTTTTTTTTTTACAGCTCGATCTCTAATTCTTTCTCTGATTTTAGTGCTGGGTTTTGGACAGCTGGCCCTTACCGATATCTGGGGGAATCTCTCACATACACACACACACACACACAAAATGTTTTATTCCCCAAGTTCATCGGGAGGAATGGAGCAAGTGGAGTAAATTGCTGCCATTTCTCTCGCGGGGTCCCGAAGAGAAATCGCTTGACATTTTCCCCCACCCAATATTTAAAAGAAAAATGAAGGGAAATTTCCCTGAAATTTCCTTTCTCTGATCATTACACTTGTTTGCGCAGGGCCACTGGCTCGGTCCCATTTCAAGGCGCTGGGGAGGGGGGAGAGGAGATGGCGAGGCCCGCGGGCGCTGCGCTACGCGGCGCTGCGCTGCGCGGGGCGGGACGCAGCGCGCTTCCCTCCACGCCGCTCTCGCTTCGTTCCTCGGAGCCCGCGCAGGTTCGCGGCTGCTTCTGAGGGGCCCTCGTTTTAGGGACAAATAATTTGTCTCGGGGGGCAAATAATTACTCCAAGCCACCAGTTCTCTTTTAAATAAAAAAACCGAGGCCGGTCTCGTGCTCTCTCTCCCCAGATACCTAGGGGCCGCGGCACTGACGCTGCTCTTAATTCCCCCGGTCCCTGGGGGCGCCAGGCTCGGTACCGCGGGCGGGACCCTTTGGACCCTCCTGTCGCCCGCTGCCCGTTTCCCTCGTCTGAGAGCCTTTTCCCTGCCAGGAAGAGCGAGGGCAAGGCCAGTGCCAGCCCGCTGTCCCTGAGCGCAGGGAAGACGTCGCTCCCGGCCGCGCTCCCGCGGGCGCTGAGCGGAGCGGCCCCAGCGCAGAGCCCCGCGGACCCGATCCGACCGCGGCCCGGCCCGGGCGGGCGGAAACAGGTCCCGGAGCCCCGGCCCCGAGCCCCGGCGCTCCCCGGGCCGGGCGCGCAGGACCGCGGGGTGCGCGGGTGCCGCGGGGCCCGGCCGGACCGCGGAGCCGGAGCCGGAGCCGCTCGCCTCGCCCCGCTGTCGCTTTGGGCTGGGGCTGCGCGTCGGGACGGCGTCGATTCGGGGAGCCCGCCTCTTCCTCCACCAAAATCTCTGGTTAGGACAGCACGGTTTCCACGGGGCAGACTTGGGGCGGGGGGACCGTTAGGAGAGCCGTACAAAAGAGGAGACATCTCTCCCGCAGTGGTGTGAGTGTTGTGCCCCCCTCCTTTGCCCCCGACGCACCCTTGCAATGGTCGGGACGCTCCGGGGCAGGGCAGAGTAAGGCGAAACGCGTGTCCCGAGACACCCAGGAAGTACCAGCGCGAACGGCAGACACGGAGAGAGGGAGGAGAAAGGGAGAAGGAGGGGGGGGGCACGCCGTTCCCTCCCGGGAGGTCATGTAGTTAGGAGGGAAAAAGTTCGGAGTGCGTGGGAGAAAGGTCCCTGTAAACCGAAAAAAAAAATCAAAAAAAAATCTCTGCAGAATTTCCCCCACCCAAATGCCGGATGTTTTCCTGGACGCGCAGCCCCCGGCCGGGCCAGCAGCGAGCTAAAGGCAGGGAAAGGGGTTGGGGGGCTCGGTGTAAAGAAGGGAGTTGCACTAACCGGGGTTGAGGTCCAGGCACTGTGTCGGGTCTTCATTGTCCCCTAGCTGGCCATTGGGGCTGAGGCTTTCCATGGACAAATCCAGCCCCTTGTCCTCCCAGTCTCGCAGTTTCCTCTTTTTATTTGTCCCAATCAAGGCTTCTACTGAGAAAGCGTGCGCTCGGGAGCTGAGGGCCACCGCCGATCTTCGCCTATCACTCATCTTATCCCCTAGCCCAGACCCTTGGGCAGATGAGCAACCAGTGGCTGGGAGCGCAGAGCTCGGGGACCAGAGACAGAGCCTCTCTTCTCTTTCTCCCCCCAACCCTCCCCAACTGCACCCCCAGAAGAATCAGCCCTCAGTCTCCTGAAGGAACTACATGAGGTTGCAGATATTCCGTAGGCAGAGCCGGGAGGGTGTGCACAGCCCAGGTCCCCAGCACTTGCTCAGAGGGGCTGCAGGCTGGATTTCATCTTTTTTTTTTTTTTCTTCTCCCCTTTCCTTCTGTCTCTCTCTGATTGATCCAAACTTCTGGGATTTTTTTTTTCTCCAGGAGTTAGGCAGGCTGCGTGCGCCTGTCAAGAAAAAAAAATAATGAAAAAAAAATGTCCCCGGCCAATAGGAGGGAGAGATCGGGAGAGACCCAAAAGCTGCAACCCAATGGGGAGGGGAGGGAGACTCGGGCTTCGAGGCTAAGAATTTTGGCCATCTGAGTCCTGGGACACCGGATGGGAGAATTAACTGTTTGAAGAGCGGGGAGCCATTAGAAAACACATAGCTCTAAATGCAGAGAGGTAACAACTCCGACACTTCTCTCCTCCGCACCCAGATTGCCTAGGGACTCCTGGTAACTAAGTCCCCTCCCAAAAGTATTAGAAAAAAGGGCTTTAAAACCGGGGGGTACAGGATGAGGGGGTGTTTGGAAAACGTCATTCGTGTCATGTATTACTTGTGTTTGCCGGTGGAATCGGTGTTTGGCCCTGTAATAGTACCGTCTCGGTGTGTTTTGAAGTTTCCTTTCAAAACGATGCGTGTCTGAAGCGGCGTGTCCGGCCAGGCGACGTGGTCACGAAGCCGGTGCCGGAGCGGGGCGCGCTGCAGCGGGGGCAGAGAGATTCAGACATCCTCTGGCACCGGGAATGCTTTGTCTTTGGAAAGGGGGATT
>NW_020448097.1:693604-706053 GCF_003343035.1 Apteryx rowi | reverse complement strand
TTTTTTTTTTTTTTTTTAACCGTTCCTTTTTGCCACTGTAGCTATACAGAGAGAACAATCCACTAGGTACAGATTCCGGCCAGTTGTCTGGATGGTATTCAGCATTTCGTTTCTGCTCGTCTCTTCACTCCGCCTTTCAGGCTGAGGTGGGATCGTAGCTGCTCACACACTCCTAGGTCGTGCGTGGCACAGGGGGCGCGTAGCGAAAAGAAGCAAGGGCTACATTTGCAGCGATTAAGCACCGTGTGTTTTCACTAGCTGTTCGGACCACGGAAAAAAATATGTGAAGTCAAAAGAAACACTGCCTAGGGAAAATATAACAAGTCGCCGGGAGTTAATTCGATCCCCGAGATCGAATGAAGGTTCAAAATAAATAATAAATAACTAAATAATAGAGGATGGAGTGAATGTGACTCAAGCCAAGACGAAAAAATGAGCGAGAAGACACGTCAAATTTCGGAATAGGTTATTTCTGGCTGTTGGTTCTCACAGACTCCCTAAAGGCTCGGCGTTGCTTTGAGCAGCGCCGGAGGAGAGGAGGGAGCTCGGGCGAGCCATTTTCATGAGGCTGAACACAAGGGAAGGGAGCAGATGGGGGGGCAGGTCCTCAAGCTGCCAGAGTCACCCCATGATGTCCACATTTGTGTGGCATACCAAGATCCCTTCAGACCTCTCTCCCCGGCAGAAAGTGCAGCAGTCTGCCGGGGCTCAAATGGCAATAGCAGCAAAAAAAAGGCTCTCGGATGAAAGGAGTGATTTCTTTGGGAAATCTCGGGAAAGCTTAGCGGTGTTATCCAGATTGAGGAGCAGATTTTGTTCATCCCCATCATTCCTCCTCCCCTCCCCCCCGCCGATCCTTTCCCCTCCCCTCTTGTACATCGCCTTTGACAGGTCCCTTGCAGAGGACTCAGCGCCGGGCACACAGGCGCTCCGAAATGGGGGGTGCTGCCCCCTTGCATTGCCCTGCTCTCGTCTCGCCCCGCTCCGAAGGAAGCCTGTTCCCTGACTCCAAGGAGAGCAGTGCAGGGGGGGAGAGGAGAGCGAAAGAGTAAGACGCTTTGAGGAGGAAGCTCGGGTTTTAAAACCGGCACCGGGACTGCCTGGGGAGTGGAGACCCGCAGAGGGCACATGAGTTTCGAGCCGATTCCTCGGCTGTGTTCCCCACGGCGAAGAAATGTCCTCGAAATAAAAATCCGTTTCCTTATTTCCGAAAGCCTCGGAAACGCTCGTCTGGGAAATAGACACCGAGGAAGGCTGGAGGGAGATTTTAGAAAGAGAGCCCAAGAAAACACAGGATTATTTATAGCGTTTTAGCAGGAGGAAATGGTGTTGGAAAGGCAGGGCGATTTAAACGAAGTTTGGGGGCTGATGTAAGGGCTCACAAATACATTTTCCCGGTAAAAATATGGTTTTACGGGTCGAGGGTTTGAAGCAGTCAAGACCCTTTTTCGTTGTCTTACTTGTGGGCTCTCCACGCTGCTGCTCGTGGTCTTTAAGCTTTTTCGGACCACCCCGTGCCCAACTCTGGCAGAGGTACCGTCTCGGAATAGCGAGCAGAAACACAACAGTGTTTTCATGTCCGACCAGCCCCTACTTGGCAGACTCCCAGCATCGGACCCGTTTACAGAGACCGGCGAGCAGGTCCCCACGGTGTCGCCGGCGGTGGCCGGGGACACAGGCGACACACGGCCGCCGAAGGCCGCGTCTCTTCTTCCCTGTCGCTCCGCCCGTGCCCGAGAGATTTTGCCCATATCGGGATCCCCCTGCCCTCCTTTTGCGGCGAGTGCACGGGATAAACACAAAGACAGCGCTACTTTTTGGTAAAAGCGGAGGAAAAGGCAACCTGTGCACCGCCCGGGCCCTCCCCGAGCCGTGAGACCTCGTGCACCCGAGGCAGGAGATGTGCCGGGGGAGAGGGGAGGGCGGGTGTTTGCGGGAGAAAGATCTCTGCCCCTGCATTAAGGGGACTCGTCCAGGGAAGCCCGCGCTCCTCGAATCGGGAACTAAGATTTCGATTCCTTCTTTGCACCTCAAAGGCCAAGTCCGCTGGCAAAACGCATCCCTGCTGCATCAGCATAAGGGCGCCTGGTCCAGCGAAGCTCTTCTCAGCAGCATTACAAGAGCCCCGTTAAGGTTCCCACTCCCCGCTGCAAGCGACGTAAATCTGGATTCGGCCTGGAGTTAGTCTGAATTTAGATACGGCGCTCGGATCCGACTCTGACCCTTGGCCGCTAGAGAAGAATGTAGCCCTTTGCCTGGTCTTTATTCCAGACCCTGGCTTGCAGGGGTAGCCCCCATTAAATTCAGGAAACTGCTCCCTGGAATAAAGTGGCAGGAGCAAGGGTCGCAGGGCCAGGCCCTGGGGTTTATAAAGAAGTCATTCAGTGCTCCTTTCCAGTTGTCGCCGAGCGAGCCTGAAAATATTTGTTTATATATGGAAATATTTGGAAACAGAGAAATAAGGGGAGCCGGCAGCGGGGTGGAAGTGCTGCCCAGATGTTCTATTCGCCGAGGCTGAGCGGAGCTGGTTTCAAACACTACTGCACAACAAGGAAAACGTTATCGAAAGTTCTTTAGCCAGGTCTAGTCAGGGGATTTTTTTTTTTTTAACATCAGTAATTGAAAGCAATGTTAAAACTAGTCAGCGGGTGTGGGCTGAAGGCTGTCTGATAATGTGAGCGAATGATTTACTGGACTTTAATGCAACGTCGACTGTATTTTCAAACGGATCGGAGGATTTCGAGTCTGGCGCTATCGTAAGAGGCGAGTTTAACGCGGACACAGCCGCCGCTTGAAAACTCGAGAGAGGTGATGTGCCCGGGCTGCGCGGGGTCGTTTATTGTGACAGCGAAAAAAAAAATACGCCTGCAATTTATTTTTATGGTCTTCACAAATGGTATTGTTGCGTATTATTAACTAATTCATAATTATACCCCTGTTATGCCGCCGATTACTTCCCCCCCTCCCGTTTCCCCGGTTTTCTCAGGCTTTGAGAATTGAACCACCGCAAAGTATTTACAGTCTCAAGTCTTTTTTAAATGAGCTTTGTTTGTGTTTTACAGAATAAAAATCTCTGTTAGTGTTTAAACAAACACCATGCCAGTCTCTTAAGTCTTCCAGATGTCTGCAATAAAATGTCAGGTTTTGCCTTTGGGACTCAAAATAAAATTTAACTGCCTTCACCCTGTAATTATTCTCTTAATTCTCCCTTCATAAATTTATCTGCTTTCTATCAGGAGAGAAAAAAAATCCGATTATACACTTGGACTATAAAAAACAGCCACTGCTTTCCCTCCATTTTACCAGGACTTCACCTTCGCTTGTTTGGGCAGTACAGACCCAACGCGCGCATATTTTTTGCTCCCTGTTTTCAGGACGGCAGAACGAGCCCGGGCAGATTTCCTTGTCCTAAGGCAAAAATATGCCCCGTGTCCCCAGGTCCTGCCCCCCCCCCCCCATCCCGGGCCACAGTGCTCCGGGGGGGACGCGACTTGGGAACTAAAATTGCCCCTGAACTTCCTCCAGCTTCAGGCGTCGCTTCTTCGCAGGCACTAATCAGACCTGACTGCATTTCAGAGCCTCCCCGTGGAGCTGTTTGGAAATAGGCAATTACGATGAATATTTCAAACAAAGCAGGTTCCCCTTACAAACAAAGACGAAGCCCCAGCTAGAGAGCCCTCTGCCTTCTTAGATACTAACTTAGAGCAACAAAAGCAGGCTTAAAAGCTATGCGTTTTGCATTTTCCACCGTAACAGTCAGGAAAGCCCGGAGCAGCCAGGGAGTATCTAGATTTCTTCCTTCCTTCTTGCTTTTTCATTTACAGACCCACTTTGCTTGGCTTTCGCGGCCGCGGAGTTCCTGCAGCCTGCAGCTATTGCTGCTCGGATAAAAAGCACATATACAGCGACGCGCGCGTTGCCCGCTCGCGGCCGGCCGAGCAGCGCAGACCCCGGGCGCAGCCCGCCGCACCCCCGCAGGCGCTCCGGGAGCCATCCCCGGCTGCCGCTGCTCCTGCCGCCTCCTTGCCTTTCCCCCCTCCGGGGGCAGAAGCCTTCCTTCGCAGTTTTTCTACCTGCCTGCTGCTGAGGTCCCTGCTGACAGGTGAATCGGATGGCGAGAGGCAGAGTGGAGCTCCCCCGAGGGTGCAGAGCAGGGTCCTACCATAGGCTGCTGGGGCTGGGCGCTGCTCTCGGCTTCTCCAAGCAGGAGGGAGGGACGAGGAGAAAGATAAGTCTCTAATCAGCGTGTCCACAGCCAGCCACCCACCTCATTACCTTTCTGACAATTACATTTGGCCCCCCGAGAAGAGTTGGCAAAGCGAGGCGTAGTCGCTCGCACATGCAGGCTGGGCGTTGAGAGAAAGCAGAAGCTGGGGTCTGCGGTCTCGCTGCCCCATCTGCAGTGGGTCGCTTAGGGCTCCTTTACCGTGCCACTTCCTCCCACTTGCAAGTGTATTCGGGGTTGGTGTTGACCGGAGGGAAGGGACTAAAAAAGATCTCAAAGCGGTTCCTGTTTTTGTTTTGTTTTGTTTTGTTTTGTTTCAGAAATAAACTGTCCTTGCGGAATTTTGGAGGAGAAGATCTAGAGGTCTAGGGTGCCTTGAAAGGAGCAGAAGAAAGCAGGCAGCCGGGCTATATCTAGACAAGCTCTCAATCTAGGACAGGAGCGTTAGCCAGGGTCAGGGCACGTGAGCCGATGCCGGGTAGCGGGAGCTTTTCCGTTGGGGCAGTCCCACGGGGAGGCTGCTCATCAAGTGAACAGCATCTCTCAAAGAGCGAGTGGCGGAGGAGCCCTCCCCTGCCGTGCCTGTGGCTCAGCACCACGACTACTCTGACCCTGGACCTGGCCATGACTGCTCGGTCCTTTGGAGCGAAGCCTCTCCCCCCAACTTGCCCCCCCCCCAATGCCCCTGGTCGCCCCGGGCGGCTCGCCATAGCGCGGCCGGGACGGGCCAGCCTCGGCCCGGAGGAGGTGGGGGCGAGGGGCCCGGGCAAGCGGGCCGGGGCGAGGCGCTGGGACGTCCCAAGCGCTGCCCGACGGGGAGGGTTTTCTTCCAAAAGGTCGCTGCTCCCAATCTGAGCGCCCGGCTCTGCTTTTGCACAGTGACGGAGGGAAAGAAAAAGAAGCAAGTGTCGCCCCGAGAGCAAATAGTATTTACACGGCAGTACATTGAAGAGCTACTTATTCGCAGAGTATTGCCGCTATTATAGTTTCGGGTGGGTTTGGGTTTTTGAAGGGTGGGGGTTTTTTGTTTTCATTTTCGTTTTTGGGGGTTTTTTTTGATCAGCCCGCATGCAGACCTCGCTGCCCAACCCCGCAGTGCAGCAGCCAAGGCCCGGGCAAATTGGTGGTGGGCAGCGGGTGGGAAGATTTGGGTCTGCACCCACGTATGGGCCCATGGTACCTGGAGGCCGCCCGTTAAAGCTGCAGGGCTCGGAGGAGCAATGGGACCAAGTGTACTTGCACCCCTTGAGCAGGACCCCGCTGGCAGCAGTGCTCCCCCCTAATCCCCACACTTAGCCCACCCCGAAAAAACGGCGTCCCCCAGAAAACGCTGTGGATCTTGCATACAGTGGCTCTCGTGTGGGGCACTGCCGGCGGACAACCGGCCCCTTGTTAGCAAGACGAGATCCAAAGTCCGTTTTTCCAGGGAAGAAAGCCGAGCTGCGCAGAGGGTTTCAATGTGTGTTCAGTCAAAAAAATAAATATAAGTTGATTTTTTTTCTTCAAGGCACAGCTCTTTGAACCAAGAAAGGTCTGTGTGCTCTCCTACCTCATACATGATGTGCTATACTGTAAACAATCCCGTTCAGGGCCGATCCTAAAACCCAGCAGACTTTAATGGGACTATTCAAAAGAGCGGTGGCTGAGAGATGTGGCCGTTCTGCTCTGGAAAATAAGTATTTTTCCCGCCCTGTCAGGATATGACTACAGGAATGACTATAAAAGTGGGCGAGCGGTCTCCGGCCTCCACGGAGGGCAACGTGTGAGATACAACCCCCAGTGACTTAAGCGTCGTTTCTTTCTCTCCACGCGAAATGCGGCCGCTGTTTAAGCAGGGCACGGCAGAAACCCGGCTCCGGTCCGTACGAAGCGGCCGTGATTCGCCCGTGCTTGGGGGTGCAGAAGGACGGGCCCCGCTGCCACCTCCCCCTGCCCCGCCGCCGCTTTCGGCCCCGGCCCGGGGCTCCATTTCTGCTCCTTCCGCATCACTAAAGTCACCCGTTCTTGTTCGGCGCCCGGAACTTTCCCAGATTTATTATTTAGCAAGCTATGTTCGCTATTTGCATTAGTTCCTAATAACTACAAAGCTTCCGAGGACAAATTCTGGGCTATCCCAGGACTATTTGCTGCGACTGTTTCGGCTGCTGGCGATCCCTTGTTTGCCGTGTGTCCTGCCTGCCTCGTATTATTCTCCTCCCCCCACCCCCCCGATTTGAAGATATAAACCTTTAAACTGGAAGATTGACGGCCGGTGCAGCCGTGTGGCACCGCCTAATGCAGCTTCGGAGTACGAGCCTTTACTCCTGCAGCAGCTCAGCCTTCCCGCGGGTACACACCCGCTCGCAGTAATTCCTGCCAAACGCGTGAAAATCTACAGAGATCTCCCTCCCCCGCCGCTTCCCGCCTCGATGCTGGCTTCTTTTCTGTCGGGGTCGCTTTCTATCATGACATCGATACTACGGGTGAATTTAGCTTCTCGTTAAAGAAGCATCGCCGCAAAGCTGCGGTCCCCAGCCCCAGACCCCGGCACGCAGACGTCTCCCCGCTGCAAGGCCCCTGCTCTGCACACGCTCCTGGCGCGTCCCGGTGGCAGGGGGCAGGGAGTCGCCTCGGGTCAGGCGAGCGGCATGTGGCAGAGCCGGAGGAGGAGCCCGAGGGCTGAGCCGCAGCCTGGGGAGCAGCAAGGCGTCGCCGCGCAGCCCGCTCCCAAGTGCGGTCGGGGCTTGGGCGCTTCAAGCCAGGCGCTGGCCTCACCAGCCCTTGCAGTAATACCAGATGGGGGCGAGGGGGACACCAGAGCTGCGGGGCGCCGTGGCAGCCCCCCTCGCTCCCAGCGCTGCTTTTCATGCACTCGGAGAGGATGCTGCCTGCGAGGCAGTTCTTGCCGGCAAAGCGGGAGACCGGGCTCACCGGGAAGCAGTGCGGGGCGATAGCAGCTTACCCCGGGGAGAAGCGGCAAAGCAATGTCAGAACAGGATCTGACAGCCCAGCGCAGAGCGGGGCGGGCTCCGTTTCTTCGAGGGGGAGCAGCCAGCGAGGGAGACCTGGCTGAGAAGCTCGGGCCTGCTGTCTGTTCAGCCGCCTGCATCCAGCAGTTCTTCCGTGCGTGGGCGGAAGGCGACTAAATAGGTATGTCTAACTTTGGACCTCAGTCAGATGGGTTCAGCATGACTACAGCGGCCGCACAGCAACCAGACACAGCCAGCCTGTGCTACAGAGCCGCTGCGCTGGGGGACTAGCAGTTCTGCCTCTGGAAAACAAAAACACAATAGCAATTAAACGCTCATCTGAGTATGACTGCTTGTTTGGCAGAGACTGACCGGAACCTGGAGGCTTTCCCTCTCCAGCACACACGTGTCCCCTTTCCCTCCTTCCCCATCGCTATCAGAGGCGACCCACTCACATTAGCCACGGGGACATGTCGCCACGGAAGGGTTCTTCAGCGACTGGGACGAGACTCAGTCCGCGGGGCAGCTCCCCCGAGGGCGTATGCAAGGGGGATAAGTGTGGCCTCTTCTTTAAAATAGCAGCGCTGAGCAATAGTCGCAGAGTCAAAAATACCCTCCTAATAATAATAAAATGAAGTTTTTTTCTTTAGAGACGTATTGTTACAGATCAGTCCATTCGTTAACATCCTCCTGTGCCCTTGACAATCCTGCTCAGCCGTATTTGCTCGTTGTCCTTTTATGCGGGTTCTCCTCTTGCCTTGCAGGATTATAAAAATCTCTCCTCTCTTCTCTCTCTCTCTCTCTCCCTCCCTCTCTTTTCCCTCTAAGACTGGTTTCAGAGGAATATTGGCTAAACCTCCTCCTCTGCTGCTTTCTTTCCCCTGTGATGGCAAATTCGGCGTCATTTGTGGACTTGCCCAATGCAGACATTGCATCAAAAAGTATTTCGAGGCATTTTACTGTTGCTCTGCATTCCTTTGATGTGGTCTATAGGCATCAACTGTTGTCTCCCTATGACCCTTCAGTGACAGATTCTAACAAATTCATTTTGTTTCTGTCGCTCCCCCCCCCCCCCATTTCTCCCCTTTTCAAAATATATTCTTCATTTCAAGGGTCACGACGGATTCCTTCCCCCATCTGACCCTGCGACCAGCGCGGTCGCCTCTCCCGTTTCCCAAGGAATGGCCACCCCTAGCGGTACCGGGGTGCCCGCTTCTTCGGGACACCAAAGATTTGTTCGCTCGCTTCTCAGGTGGCAGATGCCCATGTGCTCTTGCCCGCCGGCGGGCAGGTTCCCGCGTGTCCTCGGGACGTGTGGGAGAGCGCCACTCCACGCGTGTCGGCCCGCAGGCTGCGTGCGCTCCGCTCCACTCCCCGCGCCGCCGCTCCTCCGTGCCCGAGCGCCCTGCAGGGACGGACCGAGGCGCAGCAGCCGCAGCACCTGCAGAGAAGCAGGGAGGGCTGCGGCGGCGCCGGGGCCCGCGCCCGAGGCTGCCCAGGCGGTGCACGCGTGGCGGTGACACGCTGCCCCGCACCCAGGCTGAGCGTCTGCCGGGTCCGCACCGTCTCGCTCCCAGCACCTCATTTCCCTTAGCCAAAGCAGCTCCCGCAGCCCGTCTGTGCGCGGGCCGGTGTCCCCGGGCAGGCGGGCCCTTGGGCAGCTGGCGGTGCCTCGGCCAGGGAGGAGGGCGGCACGAGTGGCCCCGCGGGCCGCCCCGGGGAGGCATCCGGGAGCCGGCCGCACTGAGCACTGCCCCCTGCAGCCACCACGGCGACAGCCGGGACAGGGACCGTGGGGCCCGGGGATGCCTCGGGCCGGGCAAGAAGCCTCAGGGCAAGAGAGGGCGGAGGAGACAGAGCTCCCCATCCCGGCAGGTGCAGGCACCGGGTCCGCTTGGTTTTGGTAATGCCCCCCTCCCCCCCGGTTTGGCAGTACTGCAAGAAAAGCCAGGCTTATACTTCTGCTTGGAGCGGCCCATTGCGGTCAGCGCTCAAAGAGGGCTGGAAAAGCCCAATGGTTTCCAAAGCAAACGACTCCCCTCATCTCTGAGGAAGAGGGGATGGGCCCCTGGCAAAGCGCATTCCGTTCTGTGCCGCACCTGGTGCTGCATCTCGCCATATCACTCCCGTGCTGCTTCCTAGCCACTCCGTTAAGGGAGCCCAGGCTCCCCACAGTCCAACGTGGGAGCCTCTCGCCGAGGCATCGCGCCCCTTCAGAAGCCCCCGGGCAGGCACGGGGGAAGGAGCGTCCCTCGCACGCTCCAGTCAGCCCCATGTGCACTGGCAGAGGCTTTTCCCTTGTGAACAAGCGCGAATGTAAAACTAGCTCTCAGCAGATGTTCCCGCAGCCAGGATCGTTTGGAGAGCGAGCCCCTTCCCTGCCTCTTCATTCCTGTGCTCTCGGCATTTACTATCTGCTTCCCCGCCCCCTCCCCCGCGCTGCCCAATGACCTCATTCCCTGCATGTTTGCCATTATGCTCTCAATTACCCAAGCGTTTTTTTAAAAAATTAAAAAATATAAATTGCTGCTTTGTGAGATCAAAGTAACGATTTCTGGTGCATCTGGAGACTGGAGAAAAAATTGGAGCAGCAACAGTTGCACAACTTCAAAGTGTTTTTAACAATGATTTTTCTCCTTCCTCTCCTCCCCAATCTTTCAAGCATCAGATAAAGACAATGGGCCCTGTGGCTGTTCTCCAAAGAAATAACCTGCCTAAAGGGCCATACAAAACCTCAAGTAGGCAGGAAACACCTTACACGGCTTTCTTCTCTCGATCAAATAGAAAGAATATACAACTCGGCTTTCCGCTTACCCCAATCCCGTTGCTGTTAAGCAGCGTCTGCGGACTGTGTTATAACGTGTAGGGAAACGAGTTTCAGGCTCGGGCTGCGACTAAGTCTTTATTCTTTTATAGAGGCTTCTAAAAACCGAGCACATGCCCTATATAACACAACAGTCGTATGTAACCCAATAACTCGTAGGAAAGGAACACAGGGAGGGAGAGAGGGGAAGATTTCACAAGCAGACGTCCTTTGTCTGAGAGGGTATGCAGAGGACGGAGACAGGCAGGTCCTCGGAGCAGCAGAGAAACGTTTGCTCCGTTTATTACTAGGGATATGTCTGCACCAGGACCCTCGGGATAACTGACCCGAACAAGGGAGAGAAGAGTGGAAGAGTGAACCGCCCTCTCTTCCTGCCTTACTCCCTCTCTCCCCGCCGCGGTCAGGCTCGGTGAGCTTCAGGAGCTCGGTGGCGTCTCTTTTCGTTCATTTCCAAAGAGAAATACCATGACATTTCCCTTCCCCCTAACTCATTAAATTCCCCGAGTGTCCCTTAAACCCTTGGATCCTGAGAACGGGGCGATGCCCGCAGCACAATGCTAGGAAAGCAGAGGCCGGCGGAAAGGGCGATTCCACAGGGGTCATCTGGCCTAATGGTCTCGACCCCCCACTCCCGACCCTATGCCTCCCCTTCCCCCAGCACCTTGTCGCTTACGTTCCCATAACGAGTCTAGGATCGTGCTTTTAAACTTGGAGCAGAAAAGAAGAAAGCCCTATGGCGTGGGCTGGGTGGTTTCCTGCGAAATGGAAAAAGGCGATGGCGAATCTGAGCATCAGGAGACTTGTTTGGAAGCCCGGGAACAGGAACCTTTGCAAATAATGTTTTTTAAAGTTTATAGACAAGCGTATAAAACTAGAGAGGGAGAAAGAATCACCCAGAGAGCCGTGGCAAAGAAATCGCAAAGCTCTGCTCGCTGCTCGGGAAGTCAAGAGCAGCTTCGGGTCTCTCCTTCAACATTGAAAAAGACCGAGCTGGGTCATCAGGAACGAAAAAGCAGCTCAGACTCGGGGCCGGGGTTCTGGGCCCGTAGCTGCGGGTCTGCTCACGAGGCGCTCCTTCCTCTCCCAACGCCTATTTCACTGGGACTGGAGCTGCAAGATCCTCGGGCCCCATCCTTACATCGCTACCTCCTCGGGGGGCTGCTGCCCCGGCAGGCCGGAGCGGAGGGAGCCCTGTCCCAGTGGACAGATTTGCCCCATCTCGGTCACCCCTTCCCTTCCTCGCAGCTTTCCTCCACCTACACAGCCCTTGGCAGCGGGCATGCGGATCGGCCCATGCAATGCGCGTTTGGCGCGGCCCACCTTTCTTGTCGTTTTGCCTCCTCTGTTTTTCGTATTGTTTTTTACCCTTTCGATTTTTAAACGCGCCTCTCGCGCTACACGCTGTCTAGCCGGTGCTCTGTGATTAATACTCTTTGCTGCTGCAAAGATTTCAGGGGTCCTATTCCCTCTTTCGGTTTCACGGCTGATCCCTGGCGACTTGCTTTCCAGGTTTGCACGGCGCGTTTCATAAGCCACGCTTCAAAGGCTTTCTTTTCGTTTTAATCTCGGTGATGGAAAACACTGTAGCAAACACTTTCCCCTCCCAAGAGATCGAGAACGAAATAGCGCCAAGGCCCTAAAAGCCCCGCTGAAGAGAAGCTACCTCGGCGGTACCACGTGGACGGTGGAGAGCGCTGGTCCCACCAGCTTTTGCACTCAAGTCCTCCGCTTTAAAGCATAATTCCCTACGACGCCCGACCGTAAACTTGAGACGAGTGCGGCAAGACCCCGACATTCCAGTCTTCCCGCACTCTCCAGAATTCATTCAAATCATCATCGTAAATCGCTACAGAGCAAACGTTGCGGAATCGGGATTTCTGTAGCTGCAAAGCTCTCCTTCTCCACAGCTTCACGGCTAAACGCTGAGCGGCTCTTCACTTCGGAGAGCACCTTTTCGTTAGTTTATTGCCATTTTACAAAATATGTCTGCCTAGTAATAAAATTGGGTTGGTGGCCTTAACTCTTCGTCTTTAATCGTGACACGAGATTTCGAAATTGCTTGTCTCCCATTTGCAACAGCAGCAACAGCGGCTACATCACAAAAAGGGGGAAATATCAGTGGAAAAACATAACCATTTCAGAAATCAGATCATATTTATTTTTGAAGGAAAAAAAACCCAGCAACAAACCGGTAACCTATTTCGAATACGCCTCGGGGCAGATGAATTTTATCTCTTTTCACAAAATACAGGGGTTGACACTTCTCGTTTACTCGCTGGCGCGGCGCGAAAGCTTTTTAAGGGTCTGTGACCATACATATAAACATAAATACAAATATATTTCTTCACAGAAACACTCTGAATTTTGACTCCTGTGTTTTGGTTTTGGTGTGGGGGCCCGAGCTATTCGGGAAGGAGACTGGCCTTTCATTCTTTCATTACTCAAATAAGAA
>NW_020448097.1:689813-693574 GCF_003343035.1 Apteryx rowi | reverse complement strand
GGGGGGGGGGGGGAGGCAGAACAGGTGAAGGAATGGACACATATTTGAATACCGATTGATCTGATTAATGCTGCATCTCCCAGAATGCCCAGCTCCAGAGACAGATAGATGGACAGACGGACGGATAGATCGGCAAGCAGAGAGAGAAACAGATTTCGCAAGTTAGAAAAGACGCTTGAGTTCAGCCTGGAAAGGGGAGGCACAATTCAGAAAGTGGAGTTTACACGAATTTATTAATTTGGATGGAAGCATATTTTGGAGGCACCAACTTTTGGATGCACCGACTTTACAAAATAAAAGCGCACCGACACTTTCCTTTCAAGTTCAGGGCACGAAGGAGAATGGAGAGTAAGCTGTTCCTGAAAAGTTGAAGATACAATCATCCTCCAGAAAAGGCAGCCTGGCTGCTCAGACACAGCGCAAAGAGGGGCCATAACCAGGGGCTACATCACTCATACTCACCCCTTCTGCCTCGCCCGCGGGTTGTGTGGAGACCAGAGACAATACTTCAAGGATGCCTTCAGACAGAAACCAGGCACGGACACAGCAGACTACGACATACACACAGAGGACGCTCCCACCCGACACAGACACGCACACGCACACACATGCACACGCGCGGAGTGAGTGGCAGGCGAGTCCCGAGGTGCAGGCTCCGAGCTAGTCTCAGTTTGGAAGGCGCTGCAAGAGCGGCGCAGGGAGGCTTTGCTACCTCCCGGCGTGGGGATTTGCAGCCTCCCCGCCTTCCTCTCCGGCATGATTTTGTGTCGCCTGCACAGTTCCCAAAGCGCCTGCGCATGCTGGAGGCTCTGGCTGCCCCCGGTGCGCGCTGCTCTGCGAGGGCCCGCGGAGAAGCACAGCTGGGGCCGGACCCGAGGGTCCGGCAGTGCTTCGGCAGGGCGCGCCGGCGGCGGTACCCGCGCCGGGGCGCGCCGACTGCAGGAGGCGGCGGGAGACGGTGGGGCAGCCTCCCGCTCCCGCTTCCCCGGGGGTCTGCCTGCCCCCTGCCTTCCCCTCCGCGAGGGACGCCCGCAGTACGCGCCACACCTCGCGCAAGCAACCCCTGCCTGCGCACAGGCAGGAAGAGTCCTCTCCCGGCTTTGCACGCATCCTGTTTTAGAAGCAGCTTTACACATACCTTCCTGTTTTGGGTTTTTTTTTAACATGGCATCTTAACTCTGATTCTTGATCGTTTGCTACGGCATCGATCGCTCCGTGCTTAGCCTATTTTCCGCAATAGCAATCACGATTTCCCAGGGCATTTTTTTGTCTTTAGGATTGAATCGCTTCCCCGGAATCCTCTTTAAAGTGCGTTTGCCTGAGACTTAGTTTAATCTCTCTGCCCAAACAGATCTCCCAAACCGCCATATGCCACTGCAATGTATTAGAATGTGGAAAGAGTCACACACGTATAAGTATGCCTTTCCCAACTCAAAGCTGCCCAGCTCGCAAGAATTAGAAGGAAAAAACTAAACCATATGTGTAGAACGCCACACACTGTACTGCACTATAAGATAAAGAGCTTTGCAGCATTGATTCCATGGAAGTCATTAAAAAGAAAAGCCCAGGCAGATCATATCCGTATTTGGGAGGCCAATGCTTGTTGAGAAAACTTATTGCGGACACAGCAACGCTTGGGGAAAGTTTGAGAGTTTGATTTAGGCATCTCAGTCGCCTGAAATAAAATAGGCAGGAAAGAGACTCGTCGGGGCTGATCCCTGGGACGCCGGGAGAACCTGGGAGCAGGGAGCAGCACGAGGAGAGGCAGGGGAGAGGGGCTGGCTGGCCCAAGCCGCAGGAGTGATGAGCTACGCGCGACCGGCGGCGCAGCGCTGCGGGCTCCGGCCGCCCGAGCCTCCATTGAAACCACCGGCAGAGCGGATAGGGCTTTGCTGAGAAGAGAGGAAAAGAGACTAGCGGAATTAACTAAGACAACTAACGCTGGTCCGTGCACGGAACGGTGTCAGGAGCTTACGGCTTCATTTCTCTAAACATAACCATTCTCTACTTGTTTTGTCTTTCCTTGTCTCCCCTAAATTGGTTTTCGTCGTTAGGAAGTAACCGCAATTTTCCCCGCTGAGATGCTTGAAAAGCTAGAGCATTTCACTCCTTCGCCGTTGTTTCCTTACCCGCCTCCCCCAACTGCCCGTGCTTATGCCCGATGCGCGTTGTCTCCGGGGTATTTCCAAGGGAACCTGGAGTTTAACCTCTCGTTCATCCAAAAGAGCTCAAACTGCGGGGAATGTTAATGACGGGACGCTCGGTAATTCACACATTTATTCCCTGCCTCGCTAAAGCATACTCGCTGGGGCCGACATAGGATGAAAGAAGTAACAGCCTTGCTTTAAGTCCCCCGAAGGTCCCTGGCATGGGGACACAAACAGAACGACCCTGCCCACCCGCGAGTGTGCGGCCCGAGGAGGACTGCAGAGGCGAAAGGATCTGGGCTAGCCCCTCTGCTCCCGGCTGCTGCCAGGCTCCTCCACCACCTTTGCCCCCACCCTGGGGCGCGGAGCCCTGCACACCGCGACTCTGCAGGCGAGCACACGCAGGGCCACGCCAAGTTTAGCAGTTCATGCTAGGCTGAGAGAGCCTCGAGGCTGGGATACACGGCCAGGATCAGGAGTGGCTTTCCAAAACCCAAGGCTTTCCTTTTGTTTCTAACTCATAATTTTTAGCTAGCCCCAGTGTAAGTCAGCAGGGAGAGAATACAGCCAAGAGAAAAAGGCCATGTATCGGAACTCCTACAGTAATATCAGACGTGCTTCTTTAATTTGCCGATACGTTCACTGGGTCGTCGCTGTAATTAGCAGGATCAGGTGTATTTTGCCCTGTTAATCCTATTGCCCTCTTGAAAATAAAATTATGAAATGTTTCCCGGGCAATGTAGCACGATTCTCCCCCTCTCCCCACGTTATGGAGGTGACTTCGGCCCGTCTCGTATTCTCCGTGTTTACGGAAGCGGGAAAGGCTTTGCAAACCCTCGACGAGCAGCTCTGATCGCGCCTGCACCGTCAGCACCCACAGGCTTTCAGAGCGCCCGGTCACTGACTTCCTCCTCAGCCTCTGCACCCCGAAGGAAAGAGCCGGGGGAATCGTCGGGAGAGGGACAGTCCCGGGGCCTGATCCCCGAGTCATCCTCGTTTCTCCTGCAGGGCTTCACTCTCCCGAAGGGGGTGGGGGAGTGTGTGCCCCCCTGGAAACCTCTGCTCTGAAATCTGCGAATAAAAGGGCCCTTCAGGATCCGAGATCTCGGTCTGACTCTCTGCACTCGGAGCCCTGCTCCTTGAAGTAAGCGAGGATCGCCTTGAGGACAGGAAAGTAAAAGGGAGCTCGGAAAGGCATTTCAAGACGCCTCCCGTTTGCCTTGGACCTTTGGGAGGGCTCTGAAGAGTCCCGGGGCGCGGGGAGCCCGGAGAGGCCGCGGAGGAGCCGGGCGAGCCTCCGCGGGAGCTGCCTAGTGCCAGGGCACGGAGCCGAGCTGCAGCATCCCTGCAAATAAAAGGGGCTGATTGGCGACTCCCTCTCCCCGCGTCCTCCCCCTTAGTCAGCTTTTGCTCTTCTGTGCAACGTCTCCCTCTCATTCGCTCTTTTAAAAAAAACCCTCCAACTACTGGCCCCAAGCAGCGCTCGGCCTGATCCACCGGCTACCAGCGAAGCAAGAGGCTAGTTTTAATTTGGGAGGCAGCGCTGCCTTTCCTAGCCCCGTGCACGGCTGGATCTTAGAGTGCACCTGGGGCCCCCCCGAGCGACGGGACCGC